>NC_081543.1:27895072-27908202 GCF_901000735.1 Corylus avellana | reverse complement strand
ATTTTAAAACCAACTTCTAATTGTTTAGACTTCGAAAGATAGGACTGACATTTAGGAACTTGGACTCAAGTTCTGAGAAGTCGGTTGGTCTAATATTTGTAGCTAAGATATATATATATTTGAAACGTAGGTAAATGATATTTCTTACCCCTTCTACATATATACATGTGTTATGCTATACTTGGATATATAAAGGTTATGATTCTATCCAAGTTATGAAAATATTTTCATGTTATGATTTAATTTATACATGCTATAAAATGGTTTATGTTGTTTATATGTTAACATGTGTTATGTTAAAGTTTAAAAATGATATGATGTTATTTATATACACATGGTACTCATGTTTCTAAGAGAAAGAAATGAATTATTTTTAAGAAGAGAAAATATCCATCTCTCATATTGCCTCCAAATTGTAAGATAAAAGTTTTTTAGAGAAAAAAAAAATGGCGAGGGCATATGTAAAATAATTCAAGAGGACTAAGAAGATGGCTGAATAATTTTCTGTATTCGAGAATATACATATTGAATGATACATAAGTTTATATAAGCTGATTACAATGTAAATATAAGGAAAGAATAATTATACAAATCAAGCATCTATTACACACAATCATCCATGATATTATATGATTGTGTGTTTACAAAACAACCTATAAGATTACATTAAATCTTTCCTTATGTGTGCATATCTTCATGTCATAGCAGCAAGGAGAGATGATCTTCTTTCCTTAGCTGCGTTATTAAATGATGGTAAGGCTGAATGTGATGAATCACAAGGATCCTCGACAGATGCAAGATCCTTGTCTTCATGAGATTCTGCTATGCTAACTGATGAGGATGATGTGGCTGCATAGTCAGTGAGGTTGATAGGTAGACCTGGCAGCTTAGGTGGCTCGAGTCTGTCATGTAGTCTAACATCTCCCCGCAAGCTAATGGGTGGAGAGCACACTTTTAGCTTGTCTCGGAGAAGAAGAAACCGATTGGTAGTGAGGCCCTTAGTGAATATATCGGCAATTTGATCAAGGGTGGACAGATATTTAGTGGTGACATCCTTGTTGACCACTTTCTCACGGATGAAGTGATAGTCCACCTCAATATGTTTGGTACGTGCGTGATATACTGGATTAGAAGCCAGGGCTAGTGCACCAAGATTGTCACACCATAGAGTAGGAGAGCAATGGAGATAAATCTGCAGTTCTTGGAGAAGCATTCTCAACCAGAAGAGCTCAGCCGTAGCAAAGGCTAAGGATCGGTATTCAGCCTCAGTATTGGATTTAGAGACAACTGGCTGCTTCTTAGCACACCAGCTAATGAGACAAGGGTCCAAGAAGAGAGCATAGCCAGTAGTGGACCTCCTATCATCGGGGTTGCCTGCCCAATCCGAGTCACTATAGGCATTGAGGTCAAGGGAACCTTTAGCAAAGTGTAAACCATGATTGATGGAGCCTTTGAGATATCTAAGAACCCTCTTGGCTGCAGTCCAATGTGTAGTAGTGGGAGAGTGCATGAATTGGCAGAGTTGGTTGACAGCAAAGGAAATGTCAGGCCTGGTTAAAGTGCAATATTGAAGTGCTCCTACTAAGTGTCTGTATTCAGAGGCATTTGGGAGAGGATCACCATCAAGCCGAGAGAGCTGAGAACCAGCTGGAAGAGGTGTCTTGGCAGGTTTAGCTCCTGTCATATTGACTCGGTCTAGGAGATCAGACACATACTTAGTTTGAGAGAGGTGAAGTCCTCTTGACAGGGGCTGTACATGAATGCCCAAGAAGTAATGTAGAGAGCCTAGATCCTTCATGGCAAAGGAGTGTTGCAGGCAAGAAACAAGATGTTGAATGGCTGAAATGGAGTTTCCAGTGACAATGATGTCATCTACATAAATGAGGAGAAAGAGATGCACATTGTTGTGATGGAGAATGAAAAGAGAGTAATCCACTTTGGATTCAATAAATCCAAGAGCAAGCAAGGTAGCAGCAAGCTTGGTAAACCAAGCCCTAGGTGCTTGCTTGAGTCCATAGATAGACTTCTGAAGTTTGCAAACATGGTTAGGGAATCGGTTGTCAACAAAACCTGGTGGCTGTTCCATAAAGACCTCCTCTTGTAAATGACCATGGAGAAAGGCATTGGAGACGTCCAATTGTCTAGTAGGCCATTGAAAGTGAACTGTCAAGGCAAGGATAGCTCGTATGGTGGCAGATTTGACCACTGGACTGAAGGTTTCAGTGTAATCCAAGCCATCTTGTTGTTGAAACCCCTTAGCCACAAGTCGAGCCTTAAATCTGTCAAGAGTGCCGTCAGCTTTCTGTTTCACCTTAAAAACCCATTTATTAGTGATAACATTGTGATGAGGTGGCCTAGGGCAAAGGGTCCAGGTTTGATTGGCTTGAAGAGCTTGGAATTCTTCCTGCATGGCTTGTTGCCAGTAAGGAGATTTGATTGCTTGGGAAAAACTAGTGGGAGCAGGACGGAGGTGTGACAAAGGAGCATTGGAATGAAGGGCCATTAGAGGATGTCTGGTGGAGAGGAAAAGCTTGTAGTTGGGGAATGTTTTGGATTTACGAGTGCCATCCTGAAGTCTAGTGGTCATGGGATGATGGGGTATAGGAGCAGGTGCTTGGATTGAAGGAAAAAGAGATGTTGCTGTTGCAGGGGCTGGAGTTGTTACAGCTGGTGATACAATGGAAGGGGAAGATGGTTCAGTAGGAGAGGTTGCGGGGGAGGATTGGGGTGAGCTAGGGGCAGCTATATGGATGGATTCAGTGGACACAGCTTCAGTGACTAAATCAGGAGCTGCAGAGTGAATAGGTTGTGCTAGAGGTTCAACAGCAATAGATTGAGGAGCATGTGTGGCAGAAATAGAATGTACTAAAACAGGAGTAGAAGGAGTTACCTTGGTTGGAGCAGATTCATTTGCAAAGGGCTGCAGTGGAGTGGACAACCAATCTTTTGCTGGATAGGTAGTCTCATCAAAAACAGCATGTCTAGTGATGATGGTCTTTTTGGAGAGGGGTTCATAACATTTGTAGCCTCTGTAATTAGAGCAGTAGCCAAGAAAGATGCATTTCTTTGATCTATACATCAACTTGTGAGCATTGTAAGGTCTGAGGAGAGGATAACAAGCACAACCAAAGACTTTGAGGAGAGAATAATCAGGCTGTTTGTGAAACAATTTGAAGTAGGGAGAGTGATTTTTCAGCACGGTTGTGGGAAGTCTATTGATTAGGTAGACTGCAGTATTGAATGCATCAACCCAATAAGAGAGGGGAAGGTGAGATTGAGCTAGTAGGGCTAAACCAGTATCCACTATATGCCTATGTTTCCTTTCAGCAAGACCATTCTGTTGGGGGGTATGAGGACATGAAATTCTGTGGAAGATACCATTGGAACTTAGGAGGTGTTTAAATTGATTGGAGGTGAATTCCCCTCCTCCATCAGATTGAAAGGCCTTGATTTTCTTAGACAATAGGTTCTCTACTAGGCTTTTAAATTGTACAAAACATGCAAAGGTATCTGATTTGTTATGCATTGGATAAATCCAAGAAAACCTTGAGTAGTTGTCAATGAAAATCACATAGTAACGACATCCATTAGGAGAAGGAATTGGAGAACACCATAAATCAGAATGTATTATTTCTAATGGTTGGGTGGTTACATTATTAGAGTCAGAAAAGGGAAGACACTTGGACTTTGCTACTTGACAAGGCTCACACAGATTTTCATTTGAGATAGGACCAAGTACAGGTAGGTTTACAAGTTGTTTGATTTTATTCAAAATAGGAGGTGCAGGGTGCCCTAACCGACTATGCCATATCTTGGAGGAGGCTGTGACTCCAAGGAATGCTGAAACCTTCTTGACTTTATTGGCTGATTTGGAAAGAAAGATTGGATAAAGTCCATCCCTACTTGGCCCTTGCAAAAGAGTCTGCCCCGTGAGGTTGTCCTTCACAAAGAAATGAGAGTCAGTTAGTATAAACCAGCACTTGTTGTCTACACAAAATTGATGTATAGATAACAAGTTTGCTGCTGCAGAAGGACAGTGCAAAATATGTTTCAATTTGAAGGGGTATTTGAAAGGGTGTTTAGAATTATACAAAACAGATGAACCTATGTTGGATATGGGCAAACCTGTGCCGTTACCTACAGCAACCTCATCATCACCTTTAAAGGGTTCTTGAAGCATCAGATTGCCTAAGGCAGCCGTGACATGGTTGTTAGCTCCACTGTCAGCAAACCAAGGGTCTTCATCATTGTGTTCTGTAGCAGAGGAGTGAGTTCGAGCCATCATAGCAGACAACTGTGGAGGTGGATTCTTCCCTTGGTAAGAGTAATCCATTCGGTGATAGCAGTCTAGTGCTAAGTGTCCAGTCTTTCCACAAATTTGACAGGATGCTCTAGGAGAAGGGCCACTAGGAGGTGTACCAAGAATGGATTTCTGTGAGAAGTGATTGCCTCCTGGTCGCCTGAGATTGTTCTGGTAGTTGTTTCTTTGGTAGCCTTTTGGCTGATTGGACTGATAGGAATTCCTTGAGTAGCCTCCTGCAGGCTGGTATGAATTCTTGGAGTAGCTCCCTGACTTCCCCTTGTTGTAATTGTCACCTGGATATCTTGGTTTTTGAGAGTAAAGGGCAAAATTGCCTGATTCAGTGAGTGGATGTGGATGTGATTGATGGCTGTTGAGCAGGATCTCATGGTTGAGTAGTTCACATTGAAATTCTTCAAAGGTCATGGATGTTGTTCGAGTGGTGAAGTTGAACAAGGTAATGAAGGTGGTATAGGCAGGATTCAGGCCTCCAAGGATGTAGGAGATGAGATCATCATCTCCTACAGGCTGCCCTGCAGCAGCAAGCAGGTCTGAACAGGATTTGATTTCATTGAGGAATTCTAAGCAAGACTTAGAACCTTGATTGAGAGTCTGCAACTGTCTCTTTAAGTATGAAACTCTGGCCTTGGACTGGGATGCATACCTAGTGGACAATGTGGTCCAAACTTGCCTAGCTGTCTTTAATCCATAGAGGGAGGATAGCATACGATCTGACATTGTTGTGTTGAACCAACTAAGAAGGCTTTGATCTTTCTTCTGCCAAAGTAAGTAATCTGGATTCACTGTTGTGGTGACTTGTCCAGATTCATCAATGACATATTTGGGAGGACATGTCTCACTCCCATCAACAATACCCATCAGATCGTGGGTATTTAGAATTGGGTTGAAATGACTTACCCAATTCAGATAATCTGCAGGGCCATCAAGTTTAGTGGAGATTTGTTGAGTGATACTAGGTAGGGTGAAGGTAGTGGTGATTGGTGCAGGAGATGAGGGAGTTGGTTAGAGGTGCAGCAGAGGATGAGGAAGAAGCAGAGGAACTGGCCATTGTTGCAGGATCGAAGGAGTTTTCCTTTACTGCTTTGATACCATAAAATAATTCAAGAGGACTAAGAAGATGGCTGAATAATTTTCTGTATTCGAGAATATACATATTGAATGATACATAAGTTTATATAAGCTGATTACAATGTAAATATAAGGAAAGAATAATTATACAAATCAAGCATCTATTACACACAATCATCCATGATATTATATGATTGTGTGTTTACAAAACAACCTATAAGATTACATTAAATCTTTCCTTATGTGTGCATATCTTCATGTCATAGCAGCAAGGAGAGATGATCTTCTTTCCTTAGCTGCGTTATTAAATGATGGTAAGGCTGAATGTGATGAATCACAAGGATCCTCGACAGATGCAAGATCCTTGTCTTCATGAGATTCTGCTATGCTAACTGATGAGGATGATGTGGCTGCATAGTCAGTGAGGTTGATAGGTAGACCTGGCAGCTTAGGTGGCTCGAGTCTGTCATGTAGTCTAACAGGGGACATATTTGAAGTCCCCAGTTTTCCAATTTCAAACTAAATTATTATATACGAAGACTACTCTGAGTTTCATTTTCGTCGAGATAAATAGTACCTCTACTACAAACAAATTGTTGTTTAAGAAAAGTTATCTGATACCATAATAATAAATTATTAATTATTTTGAAAGTTTAAATTAATAAAAAAAAAAGTAATGATTTTGGAGCTTAATCATTGTTTTTTAACCAAACATAGTGAATCTAACCACGCAAAATCCACTTAATTTATACAAACAATATGCTATTTAATTATATACTTTTACACGAGAATTCCAGCAATTTTTTCTGAAGGCAAGCGAAACTCCTTTTTTTAAAATTAAATTTTATTTTTTTTTTAATTTTTTTTTTCTACCTAATCTTTAGGGTTCACTAAAGTGGACCCTAATACTCAAAGTGGACGCTAATAATGGGTCTTCAGCGTCCACTTTTAGTGGACGCTATTGGGCATCAATTTTATTTTATTTTATTTTATTTTTCTACCAAATCTTTAGGGTCCACTTTGCCTAAGTATGAAAGTGGACGCTAATAATGGGTCTTCTGCGTCCACTAAAAGTGGACGCTATTAGGCATCAATTTTTGTTTATTTTTTATTTTTCTATATAATCTTTAGGGTCCACTAAAGTGGACCTTAATGCTTAAGTATTAGCGTTCACTTTGAAAGTGGACGCTAATAATGGGTCTTCAGCGTCCACTTTTAGTGGAAGCTATTGGGCAGCAATTTTATTTTTTGTTTTTTATTTTTATTTTTCTAGCTAATCTTTAGGGTCCACTTGCCTAAGTATTAGCGTCCACTTTCAAAGTGGACGCTAATATTGGGTCTTCAATGTCCACTAAAAGTGGACGCTATTGGGCAGCAATTTTATTTTTTTATTTTTCTACCTAATCTTTAGGGTCCACTTTATTGCTTAAGTATTAGCGTCCACTTTGAAATTGGACGTTAATAATGGGTCTTCAGCGTCCACTGTTAGTGGACGTTATTGGGCAGCAATTTTATTTTTTTATTTTTTATTTTTATTTTTCTACCTAATCTTTAGGGTCCCCTAATGCTTAAGTATTAGCGTTCACTTTCAAAGTGGACGCTATTGACCTTTTATTTGATTTTGTTTTTTATTTAATTTTTTGCCAGCTTTTAGCGTCCACTTAAGTGGATGCTATTGGTCCACTATCAGCGTCGATGATTGTTGACGCTAAAAGTTTTTTTTTTGGCTGCTTATATTCTTCCCGCCTTTTGAATAATTCCCGCGTGTATATTAGGGTTGAGTTATTAGTGTCCACTGTAAAGTGGACGCTAATATTCATCTTTTCGGTCAGTTATTAGCATCTACTTTGATGTGGTCGCTAATACTTAACTATTAGGGGCGATTTTCAAAAGTCGCCCCTAATACTTGAAAATCACCCATAATAAGTCGCCCCTGATGAGTAAATTTCTTGTAGTAAATATCCCAACATAGACATTGAAAGAATTTACAAAATATCAGTTTGAGTGAGCCAATTTCAACAATTTTTCACCAACGAAGCACAAAAATCTTACATAAACATTCAAACCCAAGTTTTTCAAACAAAGCAAAACGCATTTGATTCCGTCTGAATCTTGAATTAAACCTAATTTAACCGGACAAAAACCTTAGATTCACTACTAATGCAAGTAATAAATCCCTCTAAAACCACTTGATAATATTAATAGTACAAATTAAACCCCTGAATCCTTGAACTGAATACGGAAATTACGAAAGTCTAAAGAATTTACTAATTGAAAGTTTTAGATCCGAAGCGATCTTACCTCGGTGTCTCTGAGAGCTGTGCTTCTCGTCGATTAGAGAGAGAGAGATTGGGTATGTGATTTGGGTGGGTAGAGGTGGATTGGGTTGAAAATGAAAACCCAAGCCACTAAATTGTTAATTAATAGACGTCACAGAATACGTAATAAGTCTTAAAGCTAGCTTGCTCAAAAAAAAAAGAAGAAGAAAAGTCTGAAAACAAGCTTTATAGACGTCACAGCATACGTAACATATCGAAAAATCTTGATCAGACCGTCTTGGTTGATACACATGGCAATAATTAGGGTTGATCATTCGTGTTCGCGTATCTCATTAATGCATGCAGAGCTCATAGTCTTCTTTATTATGCTTGCCGAACCATATCCTATTCAAAAAATACAAAAATCAATCCATTTTTTTTTTCCAAATTCAAGCTTCAACCTTGAATTTGAGAGAAAATGTTAGAACTATATCCCATTCCATCAGGGACGGAGTCAGGAAATTTTATGGGAGGGGGCCAACCAAATTTTTTTTTTTTTTTTTTTTTTTTTTTTTTCGGTTCTTTAGAATTTTTTTTTATCAAAAACAATTATTTTAGTTGTTTTTTTATGAACTAAAGACTACCGTAAGGGCAAAAAAAAAATAAACATTTGAAAGTAAAGGCTAAAAATAAAAAAACTTAGTGAATATGGGCCAACAAAATTAAGCCAATTTTTTTTTTTAGGGGGCCAAATAACTAAAATTAAAACTTTAACTTTACTTTTTTTATTAGTTTTTTTTCTTATTTTGGGGAGACCATGGCCACCCCGGTCCCCCCGTCTCCGCATTCCATGTCTGTTTCTTTGGCTTGCTCACAAAAGTTAATAGACGTCACAGTATACGTAACAAAGCAAGATAGCAAGTGGCAATATGTCACTGCATGCGTAGAAAACCCAGAGATGAGCAACTATAAATACCCCACAACCTTACCTTAAACCATCCAAACAACAAAAAAACCATTAACTTCCACAAATAAGCGTCAACGAATTGCAGAAAAAGTCAACAAACATGACGAAGAGGTAATTTCATCTTTAACAACGTGTTTTAATATGAACCTCAGATGTATATAATTATATATCCTAGTAAGTGGTGAAACATCGATCCTCAATTTCTTTGTTTTTGCATTTGTTTCAAACTTTTTTCTTCAGGATTGCAGTTGTTACGGGGGCCAGCAAAGGGATAGGATTTGAAATATGTAAGCAGCTAGCTTCAAATGGGGTGGAGGTGATATTAACTGCTAGAGATGTGAAGAGGGGAAATGAAGCTGTTGAAAAACTCAATGCTGCTGGATACTCCGATGTGATTTTTCATCAACTTGATGTGGGGGACAAGGCTAGCATTTCTTCTTTTGCAAATTTCATCAAAACTCAATTTGGGAAGCTTGACATATTGGTACGTAATCCAACTCTCCGATACTTGTGATCGGGTGTAATTAGTTGTCCGTATTGCATGCATGGGTGGCTAACGTGACCGGATACCGTAGGTAAGCCTTGTACTGATTTGTATAGTCTAGACACCCGCTTATGTAGGTAAGGGAACACCTATCCTCTTATATTAACTGCCCGTATTGTATGTTCTGATCCTCGGTAAGACCCTTGATTTTTATGGAGAATATGACTTTGACTTGTAGATGGGAGTATCAAAATTCATAGGGATGTGTATTTCCTATTGCCTGGCTAGGCTGCTTTCCCAACCTGTTCATAGTATGGAAAAGAAAAACGAAAAAGGACAAGTATGGATGAGCCCTTATCCAATAGTCTAAGGAAGATTAATTATATAGATACCTTTCTAATCAGTCTATACTTTTGAATTAAGATGAAATCATGTAATCTTTTCTAGATGAAAATAAAGTCATTTAGTTTACCATTAATGGTAGTGGTTCAGTGGTCTCAATAAAATTTTTCAAATGGTTTTAGATATGTAGTAAGGTAAGAGTTTAACTCCTGAAATAAGAATCATCAATTCTATTGGTATTAGCTGTTTTGGGTCCTACTGATTTCTTGATGGAATTAAGTCAGGTTATGATTTAGTCGGACTTAAGAGACAGTATGCGGTTCCCATCGTCTTAATCCCTCCCTGTACAGCTCTCAGCGAGTAGAGACTACTATGGTCATAGATAAAATAGCCATAAGTGATCTCTTCTGCGGGCTTTTTTGAATAGAAAAAAAGAGAGTCATTTGCTTGGTGAAAAATAAAGACCAATAACTACACAAAGTCTTGTTCTTATCCCCCATTTAGTAGTCTAATATGGAAATTATTTGAAATTGCAGATAAACAATGCAGGGATTGTTGGATCCATAGTCAACACAGAAGATCAAGAGGGCTTAAAACAAGGGTATGATGAAGTAAGTTTCCCAATGTAATATAATCTCTGTCAGCATTTTAAATTTAGAGTATAATCCAGAAAATATATATGTAGACTATAATATATATATATATATATATATATATATAGTTTAATGTTTTCCTTCCCACACTGTAGGAAAGAAAGTCTCATAAATGCAAAAAATAAAAATAAATAAAATTACAATTTTTTTACTTCAAACAGGAATGAAGGAAATTCCTCAAATACAATTAATTTATTAAATTAACATATGTCTTTAGAGTATATTATTCTTACATGCATTTTCACATGCACTAAGGACAGATACCACATGCTTGGTTGATTTTATGCGAAAATTACAAAATTGGTCATTGTGGTTTACCTGATTTGCAATTAACTTCTAGTGGTATCAAAATGAATTCAGGGATTCATAATGTGTACCAAAAAGACAATTTACTCCTTACAGCCAAATTTTATCAACTAATTTAACAGATTTTGATAATGTAAATACGTTAGAACCAATAAAATTGTGACACGTGTCATATTTAAGTCAATGTTACACTAACGGAATCTGTTAAGTCAGCGAACGAGTAAATTATTTTTTTAGTATATCTCAGGGACCTCTGAGTTCATTTTGATACCACAAAGAGCTAATTTGCAAATCAGGTAAACTACAAAGACTAAGTTTGCATTTTTCCCTAATTTGATTAAAATTGTGAACAAATCAATTTTAGTTTAGATTGGGTTGATCCGAAAGAAAACTTTGTCCAAAATAAAACAGTATTCAAATGATTTCAAACATATATATATGCTACATCATTTACCACTGCATACGATGATACAGGTTATAGGTGGAAATCGTCGATCCTTGGAGAAAGTTTTCAAGCAAACATTCGAAACTGCCACGGACTGTATAAGAACAAATTATTATGGGATAAAGCTAGTGAGCAAAGAACTAATTCCACTTCTTCAATTATCCAATTCTGCAAGAATAATAAATGTCTCCGCCTCCTTCGGACAGCTAAAGGTACACTATTATTATATCCTTAGGAGTGCATTTAAAAAAATTGCGGTGCGTTTTTGAAATCGTGGGTAAAATGGTTCATTTTTTAGAATGCATTATTTTCAAATTGAACGTTTTCAAATTATTATTTTTTAATTGTACTTTTTGAAGTCGCAAACTCAAACGAACTCTATATATCAGAAAATAGACACTTTTAGCTATGTCATAGGTGCTAAATTGCTAATAACAATGGAATTTCAGCATATCCCAAATGAGAATGCAAGGAAGGAGCTTGGAGATGTACATGGCCTCACAGAAGAGAAAGTGGACAAGGTGGTGGAAGGGTTCCTAGAAGACGTCAAGGAGAATTTGATACAAGTCAAAGGCTGGCCGAAAAATTTTTCTGCTTATGCTGTCTCCAAGGCAGCTGTGAATGCTTTTGCAAGGGTTCTTGCTAAGAAGTATCCCAACATTGCCATTAACTCAGTTTGTCCTGGCTATGTCAAGACAGATTTGAATACCAACACTGGGGTCTTGACTGTTGAAGAAGGAGCTAAAAGTCCTGTCATGCTGGCTTTGATGCCTGAAGGTGGACCTTCTGGCCTATTCTTTGATAGGAATGAAGTGTCAACCTTTTAAGTGATAATTGGTGCAATACGATGCATTTGCTCATTTTTATGTAACATTTTGTAGTACTTTTTCCGATTCTTGTACTTGTTTATCACTTACATTGAATAAAAGTTTTCTGTATTGCATGTTCAGAAAGGGATCAACATCATTTCCATTTTAAGTGAAATGGGTTATTTATTTTGTGTTATATATATACAAATTAAAACAAAGAGAACGCAAAGTCCATATTTATTTATTATTATTTTTCTTAGCCATATTTTTTTTTTGACATGTCCATAAGAGGGTAGGGGATTGAATGGCACCACTGTTAAGTATGGTCCCAGGATTCAAAAAAAAAAAAAAAAACAAAAAAACTAAGAGAACACCAAGCATTTCCATATATATGTTGATAGTCATTAATTTAGGGTGGGCAAAACAAGTACCATTACACCCCAAAAGTTCACAATAATAATGGAATTCATATTCCATTTGAATATGAAGTGGACGCTATTGGGCACCAATTCTTTTATTTTTTAGTTTTTATTTTTTATTTTTCTACATAATCTTTAGGGTCCACTCTAATGTTTTAGTATTAGCGTCCACGTTGTAAGTGGATGCGAATACGCTAATGGGCAGCAATTTTATTTTATTTTTTTTATTTTTCTACCTAATCTTTAGAGTCCAGTAAAGTGGACCCTAATGCTTAAGTATTAGCGTCCACTTCGAATAATGGGTCTTCAGCGTGGACGCTATTGGGCAGCAATTTTATTTTATTTATTTATTTATTTTTATTTTTCTACCTAATCTTTAGAGTCCACTAAAGTGGACCATAATGCTTAAGTATTAGCGTCCACTTTCAAAGTGGACGCTAATAATGGGTCTTCCGCGTCCATTTGGCAGCGTCCAAATGGAACTCCTAACCAAATGACAAATATATACAAATTAAAATCTTTCTTTAATAGGATGGAATTGAAATAGAAGAATTTTTCCTTTTTTTAAAAAAAAATATACACACACACACACACACACACATATATATATATATATATATATATATATATATATATATATATATTGGCTTACCTTACATATGGAATAAATTGAAAAGGAGAAAGCTTTTATTTTACTTGTTAAAAAATTTAATTTTGTTCATATTTAGCGGTGCATATTGTGTCCTTTATTTGAAAATTTTAAATAATGCGATGATATATACACAAGTGAATGTGTAAAATTTGATTTAGAGTACTATAAAATGAATCGATTTAGCGGTCCGTTGTTGTTCAAGAAAATCCATAAAAGAAGATTATTGGGAATAGTTATTAATCCAAAGACTTCGGAGTAGCGTGAATGAAAATGCACGTTAAAACTTTCAACTTTTTCGCCATATTTAATTTCGTCCATCATATATATATACACTACAAGAAATTGAGTCATCAGGGGCGACTTATTAGGGGCGCCTCTATAGTCGCCCCTAATACTCAACTATTAG
>NC_081543.1:27869659-27894972 GCF_901000735.1 Corylus avellana | reverse complement strand
AATGGAAGTATAAAATGAAATATTTTTCCTTCTCTTTCTTGTATAGGACCACTCGTCTGCAAAGCTCATTCAAATGAGGTTGTAAACAAGTAGACAGAACCCCTTTTCTGTAAACCCGGTTAGAACGAGGTTGTAGACGAGCCATTCAATTTGGACTAATTTTGCAAGTGTAGAAGCCATCATCCACAAACTCCGTTTGAACAAGGTTGCAGATGAACCAAACAAAAAAATCAAACTTTTTGAATAAATTATTGAATATGAAGCATCAACTTAATTATCATCCCTATTTTGTTTCCCTTTAATTTTTACAGCGGGAGCTGTGGTGCATGCAAGAGAAGGTAGATACAGCAATATTCCGGTGACAACATTGTCACCTCCAGAAGGCAACACAACTTTCCTTGCAGTTGATCTTGATCCCTTAAAATGCAAAATGATCTTGATCCCTTTCTCAACATGCAACATAGAAAACTTTTATTCAATGTAAGTACTGAAAAGTAAAACAACTGCAAGAACCAGAGAAAGTAGCATTACAAAATGTGTCATGAAAATGAGCAACTGCGTATCGTATTGCACCAGTTATATATCACTTAAAAGGTTGACACTTCCGTCTTAGCAAAGAATAGGCCGGAAGGTCCACCTTCAGGCATCAAAGCCAGCATGATAGGACCTTTAGCTCCTTTTTCAACAGTCAAGACGCCGGTGTTGTGATTCAAATCCGTCTTGACAAAGCCGGGACAAACTGCGTTAATGGCAATGTTGGGGTACTCCTTAGCCAAAACCCTTGTGTAAGCATTCAGAGCTGCCTTGGAGACAATATAAGCAGAATAATTTGCGGGCCAGCCTTTGATTTCTATCAAATTCTCCTTGGCGTCTTCTAAGAACCTTTCCACCACATTGTCCACTTTCTCTTCTGTGAGGCCATCTACATCTTCTAGCTCCTTTCTTGCATTCTCATTTGAGACACGCTGAAATTCCATTGTTGTTAATTAGCACGTATGATATAACTAAAAGTTGCTACTTTTTGATATATGGAGTTCTTTTGAGTAGCACCATTTTACCCACGATTTGAAAATGCACCGCAATTTTTTAAAATGCACTTCTAATGATATAATAATACTGTACCTTTAGCTGTCCGATGGCGGACGAGACATTTATTATTCTTGCAGAATTGGATAATTCAAGAAGTGGAATTAGGTCTTTGCTCACTTGCTTCATCCCATAATAATTTGTTCTTAGACAATCCAAGGTAGTTTTGTAAGTTTGCTTAAAAACTGTCTCCAAGGATCTGGGATTTGCACCTATAAGCTGTATCATTCATGTATGTAGTGATAAAACATGCTGCAGCATACATGTTTAGAAATTAAAATCTTTTGAATACTATTAGGAAGAATTTCCTCCGATCCGGCCAAAAACTGTCGTCTTTTTTATTTTTTATTTATTTTTTTATTTTTTATTTTTTATGAGACTTTTCCTACAATGTGGGAAAGAAAAGATTAAACTATATACGATTATATTGCATTGAAAACCTTACTTTATCAAACCCTAGTTTTAATCTCATTTAATCCTCTGCAGTGATTATGGATCCGCTAAACCCTGCATTATTTATCTGCAATTTGAAACAGAGTACATAAGAAAAAGATTTTATCTAGTTAAAAATTGGTCTTTATTTTTCAACAAGCAAAAGACGTTATGTTCATTTAAAAAAGGATACTATAGACTGATTAGAAAGGAATCTTTATGTAATTATTATCATCCTCCTTATCAAGGGTAGTGGTTCAATGGCCTAAGAAAGTTTTCAAGTGGTTAAGTGTGTATGAAAAACCTAGCATTTCCCTTCTCATTTTGGTTAGGTGTGTATGTAATTTGTTGCATGTGTGTCCATATATGAGTAATGTTAGAAGTTCTTCATGTGTCGTTCTCGTATCATTCTAAAAGTTGTGAGTTTTAAAATTATTATTAGCCTTGTGATTTATCACTATTTAATTTTGGTCAAATTATAATTTTGCAAGCCACTTCATTTTTTGGAGTGACACAAAAGAGACAATAAATACTTATAAGTTATAACATTCTCAAAAGTTAACTAAATCGACTAGGAACCATGCCTAATAAAGTAGAGGTAACTTATAGTGCTACTTAGAAAAAAATTACTCTCATAGGAATCTCCGTGTGTAAAGAAATTGTCATATTTAATACTCTTCTTTTTTTTAAAAAAAAATAATAATAATAACAAAATACAAAAATACAAAAATAAAAGAAGACGGTATATTACTATATTCTGTTCGCTAAAAAATATATGGGCTTGCGTTTTCATTTTCAACCCAATCCACGTCAACCCGCCCAAATCACATACCCAATCTCTCTCTGTCTCTCTCTCTCTCTCTCTAATCGACGAGAAGCACAGTTCTCAGAGACACCGAGGTAAGATCGCTTCCGATCTAAAACTTTCAATTAGTAAATTCTTTAGACTTTGGTAATTTCCGTACAGTTCTAGGATTCAGGGGTTTAATTTTTACTATTAGCAAGTGGTTTTAGAGGGATTTATTACTTGCATTACTAGTGAAGCTAAGGTTTTTGTCCGGTTAAATTAGGTTTAATTCAAGATTCAGACGGAATCAAATGCGTTTTTCTTTGTTTGAAAAACTTGGGTTTGAATGTTTATGTAAGATTTTTGTGCTTCGTTTGTGAAAAATGGTTGAAGTTGGCTCACTCAAACTGATATTATGTAAATTCTTTCAATGTCTATGTTGGGATGTTGAATTTTAAGTGAACTTCTTTTAAGTGGAACTATCATCTATTATGTTTCCTTTTTTGTCAATTCTTGGAAGTTCTTTTAGGTGTCTTCAAGTACGTCTGTTGCTTCTAGTTAGGTATTTTCAAATGTATACTTCCTGTGTACCTGGGCAACCTTAGACTTTTAATGATATCTTCAATTCTTCATTACTTATAAAAAAAAATAATAATAATAAAACATAAAAATAAATAAATAAATAAATAAAGTATGTCTATTGCTTATGGGGCTCTGCTGAGTCATTAGAATTGGGAACCTGTGTAGAAGACTCTAAATATCAATGTGGACTGGTTTGTTATATTTGAATAATATTCAGGCTAGTGTTAGCAGACTTGAAATTATGTAAAATGTTATCAAAGATAACAGTTTAGCCCCAACTGCAACAAATAATTTGGATTGATTTTTGACATTAGTGATGAATTTTAGGAAAGATTTGAATTTTTTTTTTTCTTCATACTAGATTAAGGATTGATCAATGAGTAAAGCGTTTTGTCTGATCACTAATTGCTCTGTATAATAGAAATTGGATACTCATTTTCTTAGTTACATTTTGTTCTTTGTGCACTGTACATGGTGGTGAAATTATTGCACATGTTCTGCAGTAAGCCATTTACAGGCTAGAGATTAATGTAGGGAGAACTATTGGAATGTTTATTGCGTATAGATTTTCAGTGGCCTTGTTATTTCTACTTCTTTCATGAAATTTATGTTACGCACAAATTGAGAGTTTTCAAAGTTACTTGTGTGTCTAGTAGACATATGCTTGTGTGAGCATGCAGTTTTCGTAGTAAATTATGGTAATGTCTTGATTATTAGCTGTTAATTCTTCCTGAATTATGACATGAGTATTTATGTTCTGTAGTCAATTTTGGCCATTCAGTGATTTCAATTTAATTCTTATCTTTTACCATCTTGTACTTGAAATCCCTTATTTTGTTACATTCTTAAATATTAATGGTGGGTATGAGTAGCTCTTACTAAAAAAGCAAACATTTTCTTGTCTAGATGGCATTACAAGAAAAGTTAGATAAATGGAAAAAAAAAATATACTTTTCCCCTTTGAACTATCCACTCATTTGCACTTTTAACCCCAATGTTTAGAAAGTGACACTTTACCCCCCCCCCCCAAACTTTCAAATTGTTGCAATTCGACCATTCTAGCTTTTTTTTCCCCCAAAATGCCCCCATCCAAAGTTTTAAAAAAATTAAAAAATTAAAAATTAAAAATTAAGGGGTGGCCGGTCTCGGGTGGCACCACCCCTTAATTTTTTTTATTTTTTATTATTATTATTATTATTATTATTATTATTAACTTGGGATGGGGGCATTTTGGGGGGAAAAAAAAAAGTCAGAATGGTCAAATTGCAACAATTTGGAAATTTGGGAGAGGTAAAGTGTCACTTTTTAAACATTGAGGTTAAAAGTGTAAATTGATAAATAGTTAAGGGGTTTCCCCTGGATAAATTCAAGAAGCAGCAAGAGAAGTGCCAGTCAACGAGCATTGCAGCAGCTAATAAGTCCACAATTCAGAAATCCACACCTGTAGCTGCAGCACTGTCAGCCAATGCAAGAACCCCTGCTCCTGCCGTTAAATTTTCAAATGATACAGAGAGACTTCCAACACATCAACAGCATTTGGAAAGCCCTGTAGGAGCTCAGATCAAGCGTGTTATAGATCTGCTACTGGAGGTTTAAACCGAATTCTTCCTGCCTTTATCTATACATACGTATTGCCTAATGCTCTAGTTATTCGCAATGCTGATTGCTGAAATGATTTAAAAGTTGTGTGTTTACTGCAAAAGAAATAGTTATAGTTATCCACATTCATCAAACTGGGACCTTTTTTTTTTTTGCAATTAATTGGGGAAACTCAAAACCTTGTTTATATGGCATGATTTTAAGGGGAAACTGATAATACTTGATAGACAGTTGTACTTTGAATTGAAGGTAATTATAAATTATAGAGGTTTGTGGGCAATTTGTATTGTAGTTTTGTTTACTGTAATAACGGGGTATATCAAATCAATAGAAGTCAACATGAGTTACATTGCCCTGGTTGGACCAGGTTAATGTTAATTATCACCAATTGAATGTTGTTTGTATTTGCAGACAAGGCAAGCCTTCACACCGGAGCAAATAAATGAATCATGTTATGTTGACGCGGATGCCAACAAAGCTGTCTTTGACAGTTTGAGGAATAACCCGAAAGTGCACAATAATGGGAAGCGTTTCTCTTACAAGGTAACATTAAACTTACGTAGCCGCAGAACTTCATGGACTAATAAACTTTTTCGATTTAGTATTTAAGTTGTATTTAGTTTTTTCCTTATGCCTCTTTCATGGTGGGTAACATTTTGACTTGTCACTTGGTCTACTGTCTAAGCATGATCTAAAGGAAAAGAGTCAGCTTCTTTACTTAATAAGGAAAAAACCAGAGGGCATTGCTGTCATTGATCTTAAGGATGCATACCCAACTGTGATGGATGACTTGCAGGTACATGTAATATTTGATTTCCCCATTTTGTTTGATGAACTTTTACATCATGATATTCATGATTTCATAATAGCACCAGAATTTTGTTCAGAGAAGTCTCTGGAAAAAAAACTGCTAGGCCTTTTGGCCTTGTGCATGCCTCCCTCTTTCTGTAAGGTGTAGTCTTGGGTTTAATCCATGGGTGCAGTTGGATTGGGGAGGGCAAAGATTATCCATTATCACGTGGCCTATAAAAAAACTGATTGACCAAAAAACAAACAAAAGGTTGCTAGAAAAAGTTCATCTTGCATTGAAGGCCACTGAACGAACTTTTTTTTTTTTTTTTGATAACTAAAAGCATTTGGTAAGAAAACTGAACGAACCTTTGAATTCTATGGACTTGATTATCTCTGTGTGTACAACTTGCCGAGCATAGTTCATAGGTGACGGGTGACTGTGTGTTGGTGGGACTTGAAAAGGCCTGGAAGCCTGCCTTCCCTTGACCTTTTGGTGTCGGGTGGGAACTTCTTTTCTCAGAATGAAAAACAAAAAGATCCAAGGTTTTGAATAGTTATCATTAAAAAGAGCAAATTGTGTGATATAGTTGTATCTGGTAAAGTTTTTCTGGCTTTGGATGCATGGATTAGCTTTTTCAAAAAGTTGATTTTCATTTTGACACGTTACCAAAAGTGTAACGTGTCACCTTAACATGTTACCAAATGATAAGGTGTCAAATTGACACATTACTAAAGAATGGCATGTAATATGCATTGACATGTCACCATTTTGTAAATATTTAATTAATTAACTCAATTATTGAACGATCAATACATAAAATGATCATTTAATAAAACTCCACTCGCTCGTTTAACGTTCGTGCGAATACTAGCACGAGTTAAGAACAAAATTACGAAAATTAGAAATTATTAAAGCTTGCATATGTATTGCATTCATGCAATAGAACAAGTTTAACATACCAGTATAAAACTACGCTCGATCGTTTAACGTTCGCAAATAATATTAGCGCGACTAATATATATAATTTACTGTATATAAACATAATAACAAGTTCTAGTAATATATATACATACTTATAATTAAGTACTATATATTAATAATTTTGGTATTCTATGTTATTTATTAAGGGGTAAATATATCATAAGTCTCTGAGTCAACGTGTTAAAATTAAATAGTCCATAAGTTTTCTTTTTCAAAAATTTACTCTCTAGGTCAATCAAAATGCGAGTAAAATTCCTATCGTTAGAATTTTGTAACTGCCGTTAGTCCCTTCTAAACAGTGCAGTTTTGTAATGCCAGATAAGGCGAAAATGTTGGTCCTACGTGTCGAAGTGTACACGTGGGATTAAAACTCACCGTTTTGGGAACATCCAAAACGGTGAGTTTTGGAAACTTGGGGGTTTTATTTTGAAACCTTAAGTCATATTTCATCCCGATGAAACAAACGGACGAGAGAATCCCAGGCATACCCACTGACCCATGGAGCGGCTAAACGGAGACCCACCGGCGCGACCGAATACACCGTCGAGCCTAGCGGTCCGGCGTCCAACTTGAATTTGGCGTCCACCCATTTCTGCCCTAGAGCTTAGACCCATCGATCAGCAACCCATCCAAGGTAATTTCCCATAATTGTTTTGTGGTTTGTGTTGGTCTAACAGTGTGGAAGCATTTTCTTATAGTTTTAGGAAGCTTTTGCTGTATTGGAAGATTTTTGTCGAAACCCCCATCCCCAAAATTTTTGTCGAATCTGTGTTGGATTTATATATACAATATAATCTGTGTTGGAATCTTACAAAACATACTTTATTGCATTGTTGGCAGCAGATGTGGTCCATATTGGTTGTGGTTCAAATGGAATATGACGTTATTCCATTATTATTGTGAACTTTTGGGGTGTAATGCCTTTGTCCATAATAACCTATGTTTGTCGTGTTTTGTCATTTGATTGTGGGTCATAGAGAGGGTTGAGAGTAATTACAACCCTAAGGGGTGGTAGGGTTTGTTAGACCAACACAAACTGCAAAAAAATTATGAGAAATACCTTGGATGGGTTGCTGGTCGATGGGTCTCGGTTCTAGGGCAGAAATGGGTGGACGCTGAATTCAGGTTGGCCACCGAACCGCTAGGCTCGACGGTGGATTCTGTTGCGCCAGTGGGTCTACGTTTAGCTATCGATGGGTGCGTTGGTGGGTGTCCCGTAGGGGTGCAAAAGTGGGCAGTTAAAAACCGTCCGCTAACCGCTCTAACCGCTAACTGTTTAACCGCCCAGCGGTTAGCGGTTATTGGGTTTACTAACCGTAACCGCTAACCGCCTTTTTATATAATATATTTTTATAATTATAATTATAAAAATATTTATACATATAACATAATCACTTGATCATTAAATCACAATTTTTTTTTAAAATAATTAAATCACAATTTGAGTATTAATATATTATCACTATAATTTATATGATTATATCACATGAGATTGATCATTAAATCATTTGATTATATAATAATAAATTATACATATATAATATGACATAACTCATAAGTATACCAATTCATGCTAATACAATAATTAAATATCTAGAGACTTATTTCCAATGTATGTTATAAACTTATAAGTCTATATAAGTCTACATATGCATATGAATAATATAAATATATAATATCAATATTTAATCATATGATTCAATGACAATTCAAATATATACTTTATTCAAGATTTCAAGTGAATCATATTATTCATGTACAATGATGATATGATTCGTATAATATCAAATTAAGTAATTGACATTGGATTAAACATTGACCAATGTGTTACTTATAAACACAATTTACGTATTAATGTATTATCATTATAATTTTAGTAATTTATATATTATCACTATAAGTCATAAGTCTACAGGTTAATCATATGATTCATGTACAATGATAATCACAATTGATTCAATTGAATTAAACAATATATTACTTATAACTACAAGTCTACAATTTAATTAAAGCATTATTAGATACTTTAGGAATTTAGGATTTAGGAGTTTGAACATTACCATTTACCATTAGATATTAAGTTCAATTCAAAGAAAAAAGATTATAAGTAAATATGATAAGAATTTAAATAATTAATCATATGAATCATATGATATAATTTAATGAGACTATATGATTATATAATATCAAATTAAGTAATTGACATTAGATTCAACAATGTGTTACTTATAATCATAATTGAAGTATTAATGTATCTTTTGAACATTTTTTAGAAAAAGAAATTTAACAATTTTTTGAAAAAAAAATAAAAAAATTAACAATTTTGAACAATTTTTTGAACAATTTTGAATTTTTTGAACCATTTGTAACAATTTTTTTAAAAAAATTGAATCATTGATAGTTAGTAGTTTTATCCTTTAACCTTTTTTAAAAAATTATATAGAAGGCAAAACTACGTCGTTTTGCACCTGTATATATTCATCTCTTTCTTCCCAACCCTAAATCTCACAAAATCTCAAAATCACTCAAAGTTGCTGAGCAGCCTCTCTCAAGTCTCAAACTCTCAGTCTCTCACTGTGAGTCTGTGACACCATCTCAAGTCTCAACTCTCTCAAACTCACCTGCTGCTCACGATCGGCTCAATGAAAATACTGGGTAGTTTCTTTCCCAAATTAGACAGCCAAGGTCAGTGATTTTGGGTTCATTTTCTTGGAGTTTTTCCCGGGCTACTTTGATTTTTGATTTCCTACTATTTACAATTCTTTCCAATGATTTTGGGTCGTTTATTGTGTATTTGTTGATTATTGGGGTATGATCGGAATGAGTTTTGGATTATATTGTGTATGGCAGCCGTATGGGGTATTAGGGGTTGATTTGGTTTATATATATATATATATATATAGCTTTGTGTGTGCGTTGAAGACCATGGCAGCCGTAGGGGTTGATTTGTTTATATATATATAGCTCTGTTCTGTGTGCGTTGAAGACTATCTACGGCTGATTTGGTTTTTATATATATCTCTGTGACTCTGTTCTATGTGTTGTGTGTGTCTTCAACGCACACACAGAACAGAGCTATATATATATCCAAAAAAATAAGTCCAAAAAACCCTAAAGAAAGCCCAAAAAAAAGGCCCAATTTTAAAAAACGGTTAGCGGGCAGTTATCTATTTCGCTAACCGCTAACCGCTTACCGCGGTTAGTGAAATCCAATAACCGCCTTTGCACCCCTAGGTGTCCGTTTAGCTGTCGATGGGTGCGTCAATGAGTCTCTGTTCAACCTCTACGTCGATCGGTGGGTATGCCTGGGATTCTCTTGTCCGTTTTTTTCGTCGGAGAAGAAATATGACTTGGGGGTTTCAAAATAAAACCCCCAAGTTTCCAAAACTCACCGTTTTGGGAACACCCAAAACGCTGAGTTTTGATCCTACGAGTACACTTGGACACGTAGGATCAATATTTTCGCCTGATCGAGCATTCCAAAAACGCAACGTTTAGAAGGGACTAATGGCATTTACAAAATTCTGATGGCAGAGATTTTTCTTGCATTTTGATTGACCCAGGAGTAAATTTTTGAAAAAAAAAAAAAAAAAAAAAAATCCTTAGAGACTATTTAATTTTGGCGCGTTGACTCAGGAACTTATGATATGTTTACCCATTATTAAGTATCTGATTAATAATTTTTTAAGTATTTACTTAATTATAATTAAGTAACAATAAGTACCATGTGCTTACTGTTACTTAATTAGTTGTTACTTAATTAGTAAATCCAAATTCCAAATATATACTTAATAAATAATTATATAGTAGTTATATATATGGATCCATTCCATATATTTATATACTAAATTTAATATAAATTGGTTCATGTAATACTTATTCTCGATCGATACCCTTATAAAACTCGGCAAAAGCTTTTTTAACGTGCGACAATATTTTTTTATTTTTGTAATAAAAAAGAAAATTAAAATAGCTTTTATATATATATATTACCTACGAGCTGATCAACCCTAGATCATCATCATCTTCTTATGACATTCTAAAAAATTAGAAAGCTATACGGCCGGCTAAAACATCAACTTGCTTAGGGTGCCCCTAAGGTTTACAACGTATAGAACACGTTTATTGCAACCCTAGGAATTCCCAACTACGTAATAGCTTGGCCCTAAGTTTTTTACAAATGTAAAAGGAATAGTTTAATATATATGAACAATAAGAATATTACACCAAATTTGGAAATGATAGCACAATAAGAATATTATACCAAATTAACATTAACATATAGTCAATGTATATTATTACTTATTTAGTATTTGTCAATGTATATTAATTATTATGTGTTTCACACAAAATATTAATCAACATATATATTTTAAAATATATATATATATATATATATATATTGGCACTACAAAAATTCAATATATATGTGATAGCCATTATAATGACTAGGGCTAGCAAAACAAGTACCTAGCAAATAAATAAGTACCTATTTATCCTATGCATGTAACTATTCTTTATAATGCCTAAATGAACTTTATTATAAAAAAAAAATATGCATAGGATAAATGGGTCGTAAATAGGTCATGGCAGGTACTTGTTTTGCCAGCCCTAAATTAATGACTATCAACATATATATATGGAAATGCTTGGTGTTCTCTTAGTTTTTTTTTTTTTTTTTTTTTTTTTTTTTTTTTTTTTTTTTTTTTTTTTTTTGAATCGGCTAGCACCATATTTAATGAAGTGGAGGTCACTAATTCGAATCCCCCTCCCCCCTCTTATGCGGACATGTCAAAAAAAAATATATATGGCTAAAAAAAATAATAATAAATAAATATGGACTTTGTGTTCTCTTAGTTTTAATTAGTATATATATAACACAAAATAAATAACCCATTTCACTTAAAATGGAAATGACGTTGATCCCTTTCTGAACATGCAATATAGAAAACTTTTATTCAATGTAAGTGATAAACAACTACAAGAATCGGAAAAAGTACTACAAAATGTTACATAAAAATGAGCAAATGCATCGTATTGCACCAATTATCACTTAAAAGGTTGACACTTCAGTCCTATCAAAGAATAGGCCAGAAGGTCCACCTTCAGGCATCAAAGCCAGCATGACAGGACTTTTAGCTCCTTCTTCAACAGTCAAGACCCCAGTGTTGTAATTTAGATCTGTTTTGACATAGCCAGGACAAACTGAGTTAATGGCAATGTTGGGATACTTCTTAGCAAGAACCCTTGCAAAAGCATTCACAGCTGCCTTGGAGACAACATAAGCAGAAAAATTTGTCGGCCAGCCTTTGACTTGTATCAAATTCTCCTTGACGTCTTCTAGGAACCCTTCCACCACCTTGTCCACTTTCTCTTCTGTGAGGCCATGTACATCTCCTAGCTCCTTCCTTGCATTCTCATTTGGGATATGCTGAAATTCCATTGTTATTAGCAATTTAGCACCTATGACACAGCTAAAAGTGTCTCTTTTCTGATATATAGAGTTCGTTTAAGTTTGCGACTTCAAAAAGTACAATTAAAAAATAATAATTTTAAAACGTTCAATTTGAAAATAATGCATTCTAAAAAATGAACCATTTTACCCACGATTTCAAAAACGCACCGCAATTTTTTTAAATGCACTCCTAAGGATATAATAATAGCGTACCTTTAGCTGTCCGAAGGAGGAGGAGACATTTATTATTCTTGCAGAATTGGATAATTGAAGAAGTGGAATTAGTTCTTTGCTCACTAGCTTTATCCCATAATAATTTGTTCTTATACAGTCCGTGGCAGTTTCGAATGTTTGCTTGAAAACTTTCTCCAAGGATCCACGATTTCCATTTATAACCTGTATCATCGTATGCAGTGGTAAATGATGTAGCATATATACATGTTTGAAATCATTTGAATACTGTTTTATTTTGGACAAAGTTTTCTTTCGGATCAACCCAATCTAAACTAAAATTGATTTGTTCACTTTTTTAATAAAATTACGGAAAAATGCAAATTTAGTCTTTGTAGTTTACCTGATTTGCAAATTAACTCTTTGTGGTATCAAAATGAACTCAAAGGTCCCTGAGATATACTAAAAAAATAATTTACTAATTCGCTGACTTAACAGATTCCGTTAGTGTAACATTGACTTAAATATGACACGTGTCACAATTTTATTGGTTCTAACGTATTTACATTATCAAAATTTGTTAAATTAGTTGATAAAATTTGACTATAAGGAGTAAATTGTCTTTTTGGTACACCTTAGGGATCCCTAAACTCATTTTGATACCACTAAAAGTTAATTGCAAATCAGGTAAACCACAATGACTAATTTTGTAATTTTCGCATAAAATTAACCAAGCATGTGGTATCTGTCCTTAGTGCATGTGAAAATGCATGTAAGAATAATATACTCTAAAGACATATGTTAATTTAATAAATTAATTGTATTTGAGGAATTTCTTTCATTCCTGTTTGAAGTAAAAAATTTGTCATTTTATTTATTTTTATTTTTTGCATTTATGAGACTTTCTTTCCTACAGTGTGGGAAGGAAAACATTAAACTATATATATATTATAGTCTACATATATATTTTCTGGATTATACTCTAAATTTAAAATGCTGATAGAGATAATATTACATTGGGAAACTTACTTCATCAAACCCTTGTTTTAAGCCCTCTTGATCTTCTGTGTTGACTATGGATCCAGCAATCCCTGCATTGTTTATCTGCAATTTCAAATAATTTCCATATTAGACTACTAAATGGGGGATAAGAACAAGACTTCGTATAGTTATTGGTCTTTATTTTTCACCAAGCAAATGACTCTCTTTTTTCCTATTCAAAAAAGCCGGCGGAGGAGATCACTTATGGCTATTTTATCTAAGTATGACTATAGTAGTCCCTACTCGCTGAGAGCCGTACAGGGAGGGACTAAGACGATGGGAACTACATACTGTCTCTTAAGTCCGACTAAATCATAACCTGACTTAGTTCCATCAACAAATCAGTAGGACCTAAAGCAGCTAATACTAATAAAATTAATGATTCTTATTTCAGGAGTTAAACTCTCACCTTACTACATATCTAAAACCATTTGGAGAATTTTATTGAGACCACTGAACCACAACCATTAATGGTAAACTAAATGACTTTATTTTCATCTAAAAGAGATTACATGATTTCATCTTAATTCAAAAGTATAGACTGATTAGAAAGGTATCTATATAATTAATCTTCCTTAGACTATTGGATAAGGGCTCATCCATACTTATCCTTTTTCGTTTTTCTTTTCCATACTATGAACAGGTTGGGAAAGCAGCCTAGCCAAGCAATAGGAAATACACATCCCTATGAATTTTTATATTCCCATCTACAAGTCAAAGTCATATTCTCCATAAAAATCAAGTGTCTTACCGAGGATCAGAACATACAATACGAGCAGTTAATATAAGAGGATACGTGTTCCCTTACCTACTTAAGCGGGTGTCTAGACTATACAAATCAGTACAAGGCTTATCTATGGTATCCGGTCACGTTAGCCACCCATGCATGCAATACGGGCAACTAATTACACCCGATCACAAGTATCGGAGAGTTGGATTACGTACCAATATGTCAAGCTTCCCAAATTGAGTTTTGATGAAATTTGCAAAAGAAGAAATGCTAGCCTTGTCCCCCACATCAAGTTGATGAAAAATCACATCGGAGTATCCAGCAGCCTTGAGTTTTTCAACAGCTTCATTTCCCCTCTTCACATCTCTAGCAGTTAATATCACCTCCACCCCATTTGAAGCTAGCTGCTTACATATTTCAAATCCTATCCCTTTGCTGGACCCCGTAACAACTGCAATCCTGAAGAAAAAAGTTTGAAACAAATGCAAAAACAAAGAAATTGAGGATCGATGTTTCACTACTTACTAGGATATATAATTATATACATCTGAGGTTCATATTAAAACACGTTGTTAAAGATGAAATTACCTCTTCGTCATGTTTGTTGACTTTTTCTGCAATTCGTTGACGCTTATTTGTGGAAGTTAATGGTTTTTTTGTTGTTTGGATGGTTTAAGGTAAGGTTGTGGGGTATTTATAGTTGCTCATCTCTGGGTTTTCTACGCATGCAGTGACATATTCCCACTTGCTATCTTGCTTTGTTACGTATACTGTGACGTCTATTAACTTTTGTGAGCAAGCCAAAGAAACAGACATGGAATGACGGAGGGACCATGGTCCCCCCAAAATAAGGAAAAAAAATAATAAAAAAATTAAAAAAATTAAAAAAAAGTAAAGTTAAAGTTTTAATTTTAGTTATTTGGCCTCCTAAAAAAAAAAATTGGCCCTATTTTTAATTTTGTTGGCCCATACCCACTAAATTTTTTTATTTTTGGCCTTTACTTTCTAATGTCCATTTTTTTTTGCCCTTACGGTAGTCTTTAGTTCATAAAAAAACAACTAAAATAATTTTTTTTGATAAAAAAAATTCTAAAGAACCAAAAAAAAAATTTGGTTGGCCCCCTCCCATAAAATTTCCTGGCTCCGTCCCTAATGGAATGAGATATAGTTCTAACATTTTCTCTCAAATTCAAGATTGAAGCTTGAATTTGGAAAAAAAAAATGGATTGATTTTTGTATTTTTTGAACAGGATATGGTTCGGCAAGCATAATAAAGAAGACTATGAGCTCTACATGCATTAATGAGATACGCGAACATGAATGATCAACCCTAATTATTGCCATGTGTATCAACCAAGACGGTCTGATCAAGATTTTTCGACATGTTACGTATGCTGTGACGTCTATAAAGCTTGTTTTCAGACTTTTCTTCTTCTTTTTTTTTTGGAGCAAGCTAGCTTTAAGACTTATTACGTATTCTGTGACGTCTATTAATTAACAATTTAGTGGCTTGGGTTCTACATGCATTAATGAGATACGCGAACACGAATGATCAACCCTAATTATTGCCATGTGTATCAACCAAGACGGTCTGATCAAGATTTTTCGACATGTTACGTATGCTGTGACGTCTATAAAGCTTGTTTTCAGACTTTTCTTCTTCTTTTTTTTTTGGAGCAAGCTAGCTTTAAGACTTATTACGTATTCTGTGACGTCTATTAATTAACAATTTAGTGGCTTGGGTTTTCATTTTCAACCCAATCCACCTCTACCCACCCAAATCACATACCCAATCTCTCTCTCTCTAATCGACGAGAAGCACAGCTCTCAGAGACACCGAGGTAAGATCGCTTCGGATCTAAAACTTTCAATTAGTAAATTCTTTAGACTTTCGTAATTTCCGTATTCAGTTCAAGGATTCAGGGGTTTAATTTGTACTATTAATATTATCAAGTGGTTTTAGAGGGATTTATTACTTGCATTAGTAGTGAATCTAAGGTTTTTGTCCGGTTAAATTAGGTTTAATTCAAGATTCAGACGGAATCAAATGCGTTTTGCTTTGTTTGAAAAACTTGGGTTTGAATGTTTATGTAAGATTTTTGTGCTTCGATGGTGAAAAATTGTTGAAATTGGCTCACTCAAACTGATATTATGTAAATTCTTTCAATGTCTATGTTGGGATATTCACTATAAGAAATTTACTCATCAGGGGCGACTTATTATGGGTGATTTTCAAGTATTAGGGGCGACTTTTGAAAATCGCCCCTAATAGTTAAGTATTAGCGACCACATCAAAGTAGATGCTAATAGCCAACCGAAAAGATGAATATTAGCGTCCACTTTACAGTGGACACTAATAACTCAACCCTAATATACACGCGGGAATTATTCAAAAGGCGGGAAGAATATAAGCAGCAAAAAAAAAACTTTTAGCGTCAACAATCATCGACGCTGATAGTGGACCAATAGCATCCACTTAAGTGGACGCTAAAAGCTGGCAAAAAATTAAATAAAAAACAAAATCAAATAAAAGGACAATAGCATCCACTTTGAAAGTGAACGTTAATACTTAAGCATTAGTGGACCCTAAAGACGCTGAAGACCCATTATTAACGTCCAATTTCAAAGTGGACGCTAATACTTAAGCAATAAAGTGGACTCTAAAGATTAGGTAGAAAAATAAAAAAATAAAATTGCTGCCCAATAGCGTCCACTTTTAGTGGACATTGAAGACCCATTATTAGCGTCCACTTTGAAAGTGGACGCTAATACTTAGGCAAGTGGACCCTAAAGATTAGCTAGAAAAATAAAATAAAAAACAAAAAATAAAATTGCTGCCCAATAGCTTCCACTAAAAGTGGACGCTGAAGACCCATTATTAGCGTCCACTTTCAAAGTGAACGCTAATACTTAAGCATTAAGGTCCACTTTAGTGGACCCTAAAGATTATATAAAAAAATAAAAAATAAAAAATAAAAAAATAAAATTGATGCCTAATAGCGTCCACTTTTAGTGGACGCAGAAGACACATTATTAGCGTCCACTTTCATACTTAGGCAAAGTGGACCCTAAAGAGTAGGTAGAAAAATAAAATAAAATAAAATAAAATTGATGCCCAATAGTGTCCACTAAAAGTGGACGCTGAAGACCCATTATTAGTGTCCACTTTGAGTATTAGGGTCCACTTTAGTGAACCCTAAAGATTAGATAGAAAAAAAAATTAAAAATTAAAAAAAAAATTAATTTTAAAAAAAGGAGTTTTGCTTGCCTTCAAAAAAAATTGCTGGAATTCTCGTGTAAAAGTATATAATTAAATAGCATATTGTTTGTATAAATTAAGTGGTTTTTGCGTGGTTAGATTCACTATGTTTGGTTAAAAAACAATGATTAAGCTCCAAAATCATTACTTTTTTTTTTATTAATTTAAACTTTCAAAATAATTAATAATTTATTATTATGGTATCAGATAACTTTTCTTAAACAACAATTTGTTTGTAGTAGAGGTACTATTTATCTCGACGAAAATGAAATTCAGAGTAGTCTTCGTATATAATAATTTAGTTTGAAATTGGAAAACTGGGGACTTCAAATATGTCCCCATCATTGACAGCATTACAATGTTGATTAATATTGACATTACCTACCTTTACTTACAAGATATTTTTTACATGTGAGCAAATCTCCTTTATTTTGATCAAGATTTTATTTTGATCAAGATTTTTCGAAGTCTCTTTAGATCCCATTTTCTTGTTCCTTTCCTTTTCTTTTCCTACCTTCCCCGAGTAGTACTCTCGTACTCTTAAAGTATTTTAAGGAATATCTTATTCATGTTATTTTTTTTATTTAATAACACTTAATGCTACCTTCCCCGAGTAGTGGGAAGGCTGCGGAGCCAACCCCCCTATGGAGAAAAGTAGATAATTTAGTATAACCTGAAGTAGTTTTGTGGCCAAAGTCAAGTCACGTGGCCTTTTCAGTCCATAAATGTATTATAGATTAAGTTAGAGGGTTTGATGTTTTGGCTGAAATGGGAGACTTAATCGTTACTTTAACACTTTTTTTTTATGTGTAAGCTCAAACTTCTTTTAATAGGTGAGGCCCAACCCGTGAAATATTTAATTTAAATGGGAAGTGAATTGACGGAGTCAAAGTTCGATCCTAAGACCTTTGACTCTGATAACCAAGCTAAATCACCACTTTTACCATAAGCTTAGACATTGAATATTTAATTTAAATGTGAGTGATTTGACGGAGTTAAGGTTTAATCTTATGACCATCAGCTCTGATACCATGTTAAATTACCAGTTATCCTAAAAGCTTAAACTAATAAGAAGAGATAAATTTAATTACTTAATCATTAGTTTAATATTCCCCCTCATGTGTGCTCAAACTCTCTTTTAATAGGTAATATATAACAACATGCAGCCTATAGAAGGTGATCTATCTCTTGACTTTAATTTGGAAAACTTAATTTTCCACATATAAAATAAGAAAGCAACCTGTTCATAACTATTTGTAAATTATATATTATTAGCAATCTTAATTTCAACTATATGCACTGGACACGAAACCTGCTAATAATATATTAAATTGGGCACGATGTTAATATATTACTATTCCTGAGTGATGATAGACATTGTCACCTTTGTATCTTTCTAATGTTCACTCAAATTTGATGACTTTTAAAATTTAATTGGATTTGTGATAGATTATTATTGTATTTTGATCCAATGATAATTTTAAAAGACACATCGATCAATTTTAGGAAGACACAACAATGACACAAAAATAACATCTATCATTACTCTACTATCCTTATTCCCTACCTAGCTACTTTCCCAAGAAAATGAATCTTTATTAATTTGCTAATATATTTATTTATGCTCGATGTTAATAATTTTATGAAGGCAGTTTAAGCTCAAATGAGATGATATGCCAGTCAAGAATCGATTGGCATATTTGACTGCCTCAAATTATAAATCATGAATTTGTTGAGATTTGGTCCAACTTTATTGCATAAACACTTCTGGTCAATTTTATTGTTTGTTACATAATGAGCATCTCTTGCATTTAGGTGCTCGAATTACTAGCAAATTAGACACACTTATAGAGTCGGGGCTGCGAGGCTCATTTGCTGCTCCCTCTCTATGAAGTTCAATATGACATGAATTGTCAAAGGAAAAACGAGAAATAAGCATAAGGTACGTACACTAGTGTTTCAAGCCACATCAACTTAGTGAGTTACATAGTCGGATAAAGGTGTAATATGTAACATCATCCATTCACAATACATAGCATAGAAAACTTCTATTCAATGTAATTATGTAAGTGAAAAGTAAAACAACCGCAAGAAAGAACCGAAGAAATTTCTACAAAAATGTGACCTGAAAATGAACAACTGCATCGTATTGCACCACAAATGAGTTGAAATGATGCGTCAAATTTTTTTTTTTGAAAAACCCAGCATTAATTTCCCTTCCCGTTTTGGTTAGCAGTGTATGTAATTTCTTGCATCTTGCATATATATTGTGTAATGTAGTCTAACGTTATATATGTTGCTTAGAAAAAAAATTACTGGCATAGTGATGCAGGATAAAGAATAAAGAATTGGGTCTTTTAATTTGATTTAGATTAGTAGTTTGATTTAGGTTATCAATTTTATTTGTAAGTTAATAATGGGCGTGAGCCAAAATTTTAAGTAATTTTGTAATTTAATAATGTGTTTAGTCCAAAGTTAATCAAATTAGAGTTAGAATTTTATAGGATATCGCTACAAAATATTTTCCAGCACAAGTTGATATCGTGATTAAACTAATTAATAATGCATATTATTTAGTATAACCCAAAGTTTTGTGACCAAAGTCAAGGCACGTTCCTTTTCAGATCATAAATGTATTATAAATTGTGTTAGTGGGTTTGATGTTTTTGTCCCTTATCTCCACTCATCTCTCTTAATGTATGGAGAAGAGGAAGTGGCTGAAATCGGAGACTTATCCTTGATGTTTAAAAGTAACAAATAGCAGCCTTTAAATTTGTTGTATACATCATACTAGATATGGTAATCCTCATATCAGAGGAATTTGAATCTGTACAAAGAAATCTGTTAGATCCCAAATTATGCACATGCGGACGGGGTTCATGATCACCTGCAAAACAGGGATCGAAGGCGTCAATTTCAGCAATTAAGCTTCCATTTAGGATATTGAAGATACTCTAATACTTAAGTTAGTATTGGCTTTAGCTTGAGGGGCGATACCGCGATTGAGAGAGAGAGATCTAGAGAGGGGTCATCCCTTGAAGGGAGAAGAAGGGTGTGTACCATAAATGTATTAAGGAGGTGTTTAGGCCCACACCTCAGGAGAGTATTAAATATTAGTTCAATAATTAAATTTATTACTTTTGTTATTAATTTAAACTTTTGGAATAAGTAGTAAGTCAACAAATATGTTAATATCTATATTCTCTACATAGCCACTTCCCTAGCTAATATATTTATTTCAAGTCAATGTTAATGTTTTTTTTTTTTTTTTTTGACATGTCCACACAAGATGGGGGAGGGGGATTCGAGATCAATGTTAATTTTATGATTACGGTTTAAGCTCAAATGAGAAGACATGCCAGTGAAGAATCGATTAGCATATTTGTTTATTATAGAATGAGGATTTCTTGCACTTAGGTCCTCGGATTGCTAACAAGTCGGATGGCAAACTCCAATTTGGCGTTCAAGCAATGGAAGTATAAAATGAAATATTTTTCCTTCTCTTTCTTGTATAGGACCACTCGTCTGCAAAGCTCATTCAAATGAGGTTGTAAACAAGTAGACAGAACCCCTTTTCTGTAAACCCGGTTAGAACGAGGTTGTAGACGAGCCATTCAATTTGGACTAATTTTGCAAGTGTAGAAGCCATCATCCACAAACTCCGTTTGAACAAGGTTGCAGATGAACCAAACAAAAAAATCAAACTTTTTGAATAAATTATTGAATATGAAGCATCAACTTAATTATCATCCCTATTTTGTTTCCCTTTAATTTTTACAGCGGGAGCTGTGGTGCATGCAAGAGAAGGTAGATACAGCAATATTCCGGTGACAACATTGTCACCTCCAGAAGGCAACACAACTTTCCTTGCAGTTGATCTTGATCCCTTAAAATGCAAAATGATCTTGATCCCTTTCTCAACATGCAACATAGAAAACTTTTATTCAATGTAAGTACTGAAAAGTAAAACAACTGCAAGAACCAGAGAAAGTAGCATTACAAAATGTGTCATGAAAATGAGCAACTGCGTATCGTATTGCACCAGTTATATATCACTTAAAAGGTTGACACTTCCGTCTTAGCAAAGAATAGGCCGGAAGGTCCACCTTCAGGCATCAAAGCCAGCATGATAGGACCTTTAGCTCCTTTTTCAACAGTCAAGACGCCGGTGTTGTGATTCAAATCCGTCTTGACAAAGCCGGGACAAACTGCGTTAATGGCAATGTTGGGGTACTCCTTAGCCAAAACCCTTGTGTAAGCATTCAGAGCTGCCTTGGAGACAATATAAGCAGAATAATTTGCGGGCCAGCCTTTGATTTCTATCAAATTCTCCTTGGCGTCTTCTAAGAACCTTTCCACCACATTGTCCACTTTCTCTTCTGTGAGGCCATCTACATCTTCTAGCTCCTTTCTTGCATTCTCATTTGAGACACGCTGAAATTCCATTGTTGTTAATTAGCACGTATGATATAACTAAAAGTTGCTACTTTTTGATATATGGAGTTCTTTTGAGTAGCACCATTTTACCCACGATTTGAAAATGCACCGCAATTTTTTAAAATGCACTTCTAATGATATAATAATACTGTACCTTTAGCTGTCCGATGGCGGACGAGACATTTATTATTCTTGCAGAATTGGATAATTCAAGAAGTGGAATTAGGTCTTTGCTCACTTGCTTCATCCCATAATAATTTGTTCTTAGACAATCCAAGGTAGTTTTGTAAGTTTGCTTAAAAACTGTCTCCAAGGATCTGGGATTTGCACCTATAAGCTGTATCATTCATGTATGTAGTGATAAAACATGCTGCAGCATACATGTTTAGAAATTAAAATCTTTTGAATACTATTAGGAAGAATTTCCTCCGATCCGGCCAAAAACTGTCGTCTTTTTTATTTTTTATTTATTTTTTTATTTTTTATTTTTTATGAGACTTTTCCTACAATGTGGGAAAGAAAAGATTAAACTATATACGATTATATTGCATTGAAAACCTTACTTTATCAAACCCTAGTTTTAATCTCATTTAATCCTCTGCAGTGATTATGGATCCGCTAAACCCTGCATTATTTATCTGCAATTTGAAACAGAGTACATAAGAAAAAGATTTTATCTAGTTAAAAATTGGTCTTTATTTTTCAACAAGCAAAAGACGTTATGTTCATTTAAAAAAGGATACTATAGACTGATTAGAAAGGAATCTTTATGTAATTATTATCATCCTCCTTATCAAGGGTAGTGGTTCAATGGCCTAAGAAAGTTTTCAAGTGGTTAAGTGTGTATGAAAAACCTAGCATTTCCCTTCTCATTTTGGTTAGGTGTGTATGTAATTTGTTGCATGTGTGTCCATATATGAGTAATGTTAGAAGTTCTTCATGTGTCGTTCTCGTATCATTCTAAAAGTTGTGAGTTTTAAAATTATTATTAGCCTTGTGATTTATCACTATTTAATTTTGGTCAAATTATAATTTTGCAAGCCACTTCATTTTTTGGAGTGACACAAAAGAGACAATAAATACTTATAAGTTATAACATTCTCAAAAGTTAACTAAATCGACTAGGAACCATGCCTAATAAAGTAGAGGTAACTTATAGTGCTACTTAGAAAAAAATTACTCTCATAGGAATCTCCGTGTGTAAAGAAATTGTCATATTTAATACTCTTCTTTTTTTTAAAAAAAAATAATAATAATAACAAAATACAAAAATACAAAAATAAAAGAAGACGGTATATTACTATATTCTGTTCGCTAAAAAATATATGGGCTTGCGTTTTCATTTTCAACCCAATCCACGTCAACCCGCCCAAATCACATACCCAATCTCTCTCTGTCTCTCTCTCTCTCTCTCTAATCGACGAGAAGCACAGTTCTCAGAGACACCGAGGTAAGATCGCTTCCGATCTAAAACTTTCAATTAGTAAATTCTTTAGACTTTGGTAATTTCCGTACAGTTCTAGGATTCAGGGGTTTAATTTTTACTATTAGCAAGTGGTTTTAGAGGGATTTATTACTTGCATTACTAGTGAAGCTAAGGTTTTTGTCCGGTTAAATTAGGTTTAATTCAAGATTCAGACGGAATCAAATGCGTTTTTCTTTGTTTGAAAAACTTGGGTTTGAATGTTTATGTAAGATTTTTGTGCTTCGTTTGTGAAAAATGGTTGAAGTTGGCTCACTCAAACTGATATTATGTAAATTCTTTCAATGTCTATGTTGGGATGTTGAATTTTAAGTGAACTTCTTTTAAGTGGAACTATCATCTATTATGTTTCCTTTTTTGTCAATTCTTGGAAGTTCTTTTAGGTGTCTTCAAGTACGTCTGTTGCTTCTAGTTAGGTATTTTCAAATGTATACTTCCTGTGTACCTGGGCAACCTTAGACTTTTAATGATATCTTCAATTCTTCATTACTTATAAAAAAAAATAATAATAATAAAACATAAAAATAAATAAATAAATAAATAAAGTATGTCTATTGCTTATGGGGCTCTGCTGAGTCATTAGAATTGGGAACCTGTGTAGAAGACTCTAAATATCAATGTGGACTGGTTTGTTATATTTGAATAATATTCAGGCTAGTGTTAGCAGACTTGAAATTATGTAAAATGTTATCAAAGATAACAGTTTAGCCCCAACTGCAACAAATAATTTGGATTGATTTTTGACATTAGTGATGAATTTTAGGAAAGATTTGAATTTTTTTTTTTCTTCATACTAGATTAAGGATTGATCAATGAGTAAAGCGTTTTGTCTGATCACTAATTGCTCTGTATAATAGAAATTGGATACTCATTTTCTTAGTTACATTTTGTTCTTTGTGCACTGTACATGGTGGTGAAATTATTGCACATGTTCTGCAGTAAGCCATTTACAGGCTAGAGATTAATGTAGGGAGAACTATTGGAATGTTTATTGCGTATAGATTTTCAGTGGCCTTGTTATTTCTACTTCTTTCATGAAATTTATGTTACGCACAAATTGAGAGTTTTCAAAGTTACTTGTGTGTCTAGTAGACATATGCTTGTGTGAGCATGCAGTTTTCGTAGTAAATTATGGTAATGTCTTGATTATTAGCTGTTAATTCTTCCTGAATTATGACATGAGTATTTATGTTCTGTAGTCAATTTTGGCCATTCAGTGATTTCAATTTAATTCTTATCTTTTACCATCTTGTACTTGAAATCCCTTATTTTGTTACATTCTTAAATATTAATGGTGGGTATGAGTAGCTCTTACTAAAAAAGCAAACATTTTCTTGTCTAGATGGCATTACAAGAAAAGTTAGATAAATGGAAAAAAAAAATATACTTTTCCCCTTTGAACTATCCACTCATTTGCACTTTTAACCCCAATGTTTAGAAAGTGACACTTTACCCCCCCCCCCCAAACTTTCAAATTGTTGCAATTCGACCATTCTAGCTTTTTTTTCCCCCAAAATGCCCCCATCCAAAGTTTTAAAAAAATTAAAAAATTAAAAATTAAAAATTAAGGGGTGGCCGGTCTCGGGTGGCACCACCCCTTAATTTTTTTTATTTTTTATTATTATTATTATTATTATTATTATTATTAACTTGGGATGGGGGCATTTTGGGGGGAAAAAAAAAAGTCAGAATGGTCAAATTGCAACAATTTGGAAATTTGGGAGAGGTAAAGTGTCACTTTTTAAACATTGAGGTTAAAAGTGTAAATTGATAAATAGTTAAGGGGTTTCCCCTGGATAAATTCAAGAAGCAGCAAGAGAAGTGCCAGTCAACGAGCATTGCAGCAGCTAATAAGTCCACAATTCAGAAATCCACACCTGTAGCTGCAGCACTGTCAGCCAATGCAAGAACCCCTGCTCCTGCCGTTAAATTTTCAAATGATACAGAGAGACTTCCAACACATCAACAGCATTTGGAAAGCCCTGTAGGAGCTCAGATCAAGCGTGTTATAGATCTGCTACTGGAGGTTTAAACCGAATTCTTCCTGCCTTTATCTATACATACGTATTGCCTAATGCTCTAGTTATTCGCAATGCTGATTGCTGAAATGATTTAAAAGTTGTGTGTTTACTGCAAAAGAAATAGTTATAGTTATCCACATTCATCAAACTGGGACCTTTTTTTTTTTTGCAATTAATTGGGGAAACTCAAAACCTTGTTTATATGGCATGATTTTAAGGGGAAACTGATAATACTTGATAGACAGTTGTACTTTGAATTGAAGGTAATTATAAATTATAGAGGTTTGTGGGCAATTTGTATTGTAGTTTTGTTTACTGTAATAACGGGGTATATCAAATCAATAGAAGTCAACATGAGTTACATTGCCCTGGTTGGACCAGGTTAATGTTAATTATCACCAATTGAATGTTGTTTGTATTTGCAGACAAGGCAAGCCTTCACACCGGAGCAAATAA
>NC_081543.1:27848169-27869559 GCF_901000735.1 Corylus avellana | reverse complement strand
AAGAAAACAAAAGAATGAGAAAAGAAAGAATAAAAAAAAAACCAACGTGGCCACGTCAGCTTGTGCAATTAAAATGGTTGTAACTCTTAACATTTCTCTTTCGTAAAATATGTAAAAAAATATTTTTTATCAAATATTTGTTATGCGTGATTTTGACTTAAATTCGCACTTTTTCAAATAAGCTCTCCTTAACCTGCTTATAGAATCACAGATTTTTTTTTTTTTTTTTTTGAAAGATTAAGTGCTTTTTAAATCGCAATGTCAAACACTTTACATTTTGAGATATCTTTTAAAAACACAAATTATTCTTGTAAAATCGCAATCTCAAAAACACTATTTCTAGTTTCTTCCCACAGTATACACATAATAAGTCTTATTTCTAGTTTCTTGCTCAAAAAAACAAGAGAAAAGTCTAAAACGTTACCGTATACGTAACAAGCTAGCAAGATAGCAAGTGGAAAGATGTCACAGCGTGAGTAAAAACCCAGAGATGACCAACTATAAATACCCCATAACCTTACCTTAAATCATAAAACCAACAGCAAAACCATAAACTTCCATAAATTGGCTCAACGAACAGCGGAAACAAGTCAACAAACATGACGAAGAGGTAATTTCATCTTTAACAAAAAAAAATTTATATGAGCCTCAGATATATATAGTGAAACATCGATCCTTAATACCCGCCCTTAATTTCGTTTCTTTTGCATTCGTTTCAAACTTTTTTCTTCAGGGTTGCTGTTGTTACGGGGGCCAACAAAGGGATAGGATTTGAAATATGTAAGCAGTTGGCTTCAAATGGGATCGGGGTGATATTAACTGCTAGAGATGCGGAGAGGGGCAATGAAGCTGTTGAAAAACTCAAGGCTGCTGGATACTCCCGTGTGATTTTTCATCAACTTGATGTGGTGGACAAGGCTACCATTTCTTCTCTTGCAAATTTCATCCAAACCCAATTTGGGAAGCTTGACATACTGGTACATTTTCCAAACTCTAATGAATTTTTATTGGATGTAATTAGCTGTCTTTATTGCACGGGAAACGCTAAAATGAGAGGGGTATAGGTGGACCTCATATCTGTTTGAACTATCTAAATACTTGCACGAATAAGTACATATATGACTCACCTATCCTCTCACATTACTTACCTATATCGACTGAGTCATATCCTGACCCAGCTCCATCAGAATATCAATGAAAATCTAAGGTAGCTAATATTAATCAGGCATATGTGGGGATTTTTTATTGCGAAAATTCGAATCCATGCCCTAGCACATGCCTTGACCACTTGAAAATTTTCTTGAGTTATTGAACCGCCACCCTTGATAATCCTTGTTAGGATACTTTGATTGTAATACTTCGATTCTAAAATGGATGAGCCCTTATTCAATAGTATAAGGAGGATGATAATAGTTACATAAAGATTCCTTTCTAATCAGTCTATAGTAGCCTCTTTTAAATGAACATAACATCATTTGCTTGTTAAAAAATAAAGACCAATTTTTAACTAGATAAAATCTTGTTCTTATGTACTCTGATATTGAAATTGTTTCAAATTGCAGATAAATAATGCAGGGATTAACAGATCCATAATCACAGCAGATCTAGAGGATCAAAAGAGCTTAAAACTAGGATTTGATAAAGGTTGGTTTTCAATGCAATATAATCTTATATAGTTTAATGTTTTCTTTCCCACATTGTAGGAAAAGTCTCATAAATGAAAAAAGAATAAAAAAAAAAAATTAAAAAAATTAAAAAAAAAAAAAAAAAAAAAAAGACAATTTTTTGCCGGATAGGAGGAAATTCTTCCTAATAGTATTCAAAAGATTTTAATTTCTAAACATGTATGCTGCAGCATGATTTATCACTACATACATTAATGATACAGCTTATAGGTGCAAATCCCGGATCCTTGGAGACAGTTTTTAAGCAAACTTACAAAACTGCCTTGGATTGTCTAAGAACAAATTATTATGGGATGAAGCAAGTGAGCAAAGAACTAATTCCACTTCTTGAATTATCCAATTCTGCAAGAATAATAAATGTCTCCTCCGCGATAGGACAGTTAAAGGTACAATATTATTATATCGTTGGAAGTGCATTTTCAAATCGAGGGTAAAATGGTGCTCAAAATAACTCCATATATCAGAAAGTAGCAACTTTTAGTTATATCATTCGTGCTGATTAACAACAATGGAATTTCAGCGTGTGTCAAATGAGAATGCAAGAAAGGAGCTAGAAGATGTAGATGGCCTCACAGAAGAGAAAGTGGACAATGTGGTGGAAAGGTTCTTAGAAGACGCCAAGGAGAATTTGATAGAAACCAAAGGCTGGCCTGCAAATTATTCTGCTTATATTGTCTCCAAGGCAGCTCTGAATGCATACACAAGGGTTTTGGCTAAGAAGAACCCCAAAATTGCCATTAACGCAGTTTGTCCCGGCTTTGTCAAGACGGATTTGAATCACAACACCGGCGTCTTGACTGTTGAAGAAGGAGCTAAAGGTCCTGTCATGCTGGCTTTGATGCCTGAAGGTGGACCTTCCGGCCTATTCTTTGCTAAGACGGAAGTGTCAACCTTTTAAGTGATATATAACTGGTGCAATACGATGCGCAGTTGCTCATTTTCATGACACATTTTGTAATACTACATTCTCTGGTTCTTGCAGTTGTTTTACTTTTCAGTACTGACATTGAATAAAAGTTTTCTATGTTGCATGTTGAGAAAGGGATCAAGATCATTTTGCATTTTAAGGGATCAAGATCAACTGCAAGGAAAGTTGTGTTGCCTTCTGGAGGTGACAATGTTGTCACCGGAATATTGCTGTATCTACCTTCTCTTGCATGCACCACAGCTCCCGCTGTAAAAATTAAAGGGAAACAAAATAGTGATGATAATTAAGTTGATGCTTCATATTCATTAATTTTGTTGAAATAATGATGATGTGGGTATAATAGAGGAAGCAAGAGAGTGAATGAACACAAATAACTTACGGATGGTTCGGTGTTAGATATCTACGTCCACCACTCGGAATACCCCTAAGGGTTACATTGTGCTCATTAACTTCATTTGTTTACAATACAAAGGCCCCTATTTATAGGGTAATGTCTAAATACAGGTTTGGTAATCAAATCCTCTTGATTTGATTACAATCTCATTATATGATTACAATCAACCCATAAATAGAGAATATTTCAATATCAGCATAATTATGGAATATATGAAAAATATAATATATTTTCCATATATTCTAACATCCCCCCTCAAACTCAAGGTGAAATATTCTAGAACCTTGAGTTTGAAATCCGAAACAATGATGACGGCGGTGGCGGAGGCCGGGAACGAGCCGTAGATGGTGGAGGCTGCCAGAGAAGATAGAGGCTGACGGGTGGCCAGCGACAGCGGCAGGTGCCTGGGGAATGTAGATTCAAAAAAGGGCCGAAAACGGGCCAAACTCCAAAAAAGGGCCGACAACGGGCCAGGGTTGACAAGGAGCCAAACTTCATCAAGGGGCCGACAACGGGCCAGGGCTGACAATGAGTCAAACTTCAAAAAGAGGTCGACAACGGGCCAGGGCCGACTTGGGCCAAAAATAAAAAGAAAATGAGCCCACTTGGGCGGTTATCAGATCGGCGCACCGAACCTGACCTGCTCGTGATGTGGTCCACTTGGACCGCTTTTTTTTTTTTTTTCCTCAATTTGTTCTCCGCAGAATGACATCGCACCACCAAAACAAAATATAAAGACAACCGAAAAAATCAAAGCACTATTGTCGTAGTCTCTCTTGATGATCTTCCTTGCTTTCGCTTTGAAAAAATTTGTTGTCAATCTTTCCTTGCTCGTGGCTTGTTTGGTTCTTCAAACGGATGGAGTTGCTGAAACAAGGAGCATATGGGTGGCTCACGGACATAGACGGCCCAATTTGCTTCTTCTGCCACATATAGTGGACATCTCTAGATTGCTTCGGCCACTCATGCACAATGAAGGTGATGAAAGGAAATCTTGGCAGCACTTGGGATTTCCAAGCCTTTGAGGACCAAAGGTGGCATCAGATTTGGCAAATCACGCCAAATAACAAAAATGTGCCAAATAACAGAAAGCCAAAAGACGCAATCGCTGATTTTTTTTTTTCTGTTTTTTTTTTTTTTTTGGGTCGAATACAATGCAAGATCTATGGACATAAGATTTGCAAAAGTATTGACTATCATGAACAAGACAATAAACCAGAAGATGGAAAGGAAAGAAAAATAAAATTTATAGGACCACTGGATCGAATAGGCGTTAGCCTATATTGCTCTGATACCATGTTGAAATAATGATGATGTGGGAATAATAGCGGAAGCAAGAGAGTGAATGAACACAAAGAACTTACGGATGGTTCGGTGTTAGACACCTACGTCCACCACTCGGAATACCCCTAAGGGCTACATTGTGCTCATTAACTTCATTTGTTTACAATACAAAGGCCCCTATTTATAAGGTAATGTCTAAATACAAGTTTGGTAATCAAATCCTCTTGATTTGATTACAATCAACCCATAAATAGAAAATATTTCAATATCAGCATAATTATGGAATATATGAAAAATATAATATATTTTCCATATATTCTAACATCCCCCTCAAACTCAAGGTGAAATATTCTAGAACCTTGAGTTTGAAATCCGAAACAATGATGACGGCGGTGGCGGAGGCCGGGAACGAGCCGTAGATGGTGGAGGCTGCCAGAGAAGATAGAGGCTGACGGGTGGCCAGCGACAGCGGCAGGTGCCTGGGGAATGTAGATTCAAAAAAGGGCCGAAAACGGGCCAAACTCCAAAAAAGGGCCGACAACGGGCCAGGGTTGACAAGGAGCCAAACTTCATCAAGGGGCCGACAACGGGCCAGGGCTGACAATGAGTCAAACTTCAAAAAGAGGTCGACAACGGGCCAGGGCCGACTTGGGCCAAAAATAAAACGAAAATGAGCCCACTTTACAGCTATCGACGCAATGACCTAACCGACCGCTTTCGGTGATGTGGTCCACTTGGACCGCTTTTTTTTTTTTTTCCTCAATTTGTTCTCCGCAGAATGACATCGCACCACCAAAACAAAATATAAAGACAACCGAAAAAATCAAAGCACTATTGTCGTAGTCTCTCTTGATGATCTTCCTTGCTTTCGCTTTGAAAAAATTTGTTGTCAATCTTTCCTTGCTCGTGGCTTGTTTGGTTCTTCAAACGGATGGAGTTACTGAAACAAGGAGCATATGGGTGGCTCACGGACATAGACGGCCCAATTTGCTTCTTCTGCCACATATAGTGGACATCTCTAGATTGCTTCGGCCACTCATGCACAATGAAGGTGATGAAAGGAAATCTTGGCAGCACTTGGGATTTCCAAGCCTTTGAGGACCAAAGGTGGCATCAGATTTGGCAAATCACGCCAAATAACAAAAATGTGCCAAATAACAGAAAGCCAAAAGACGCAATCGCTGATTTTTTTTTTTCTGTTTTTTTTTTTTTTTTGGGTCGAATACAATGCAAGATCTATGGACATAAGATTTGCAAAAGTATTGACTATCATGAACAAGACAATAAACCAGAAGATGGAAAGGAAAGAAAAATAAAATTTATAGGACCACTGGATCGAATAGGCGTTAGCCTATATTGCTCTGATACCATGTTGAAATAATGATGATGTGGGAATAATAGCGGAAGCAAGAGAGTGAATGAACACAAAGAACTTACGGATGGTTCGGTGTTAGACACCTACGTCCACCACTCGGAATACCCCTAAGGGCTACATTGTGCTCATTAACTTCATTTGTTTACAATACAAAGGCCCCTATTTATAAGGTAATGTCTAAATACAAGTTTGGTAATCAAATCCTCTTGATTTGATTACAATCAACCCATAAATAGAAAATATTTCAATATCAGCATAATTATGGAATATATGAAAAATATAATATATTTTCCATATATTCTAACAAATTTATTCAAAAAGTTTGATATTTTTGTTTGGTTCATCTGCAACCTTCAAACGGAGTTTGTGGATGACGGCTTCTACTTGCAAAATTAGTCCAAACTGAATGGCTCGTCTACAGCCTCGTTCGAATGGGGTTTACAGAAAAGGAGTTTTGTCTACTCGTTTGCAACCTCATTTGAACGAGCTTTGCAGACGAGTGGTCCTATACAAGAAAGAGAAGGAAAAATATTTCATTTTATACTTCCATTGCTTGAACCCCAAATTGGAGTTTGCCATCCGACTTGTTAGCAATCTGAGCACGTAAGTGCATGAAATCCTCATTCTATAATAAACAAATAGGCCAATCGATTCTTAACTGACATGTCTTCTCATTTGAGCTTAAACTACAATTATAAAATTAACATTGACCTGAAATAAATGTATTAGTTAGGGAAGTGACTAGGTAGAGAATATAGATATTAACATATTTATTAACTTATTACTTATCCCAAAAGTTTAAATTAATAATAAATTTAATTATTTAACACTCCTATGAGGTGTGGGCCTAAACACCTCCTTAATACATTTATGGTACACACCCTTCTTCTCCCTTCAAGGGATGACCTCTCTCTAGATCTCTCTCTCTATCACCTTTCAAGCTAAAGTCAACATTGACATAAGCATTAGAGTATCTTCAATATCCTAAATGAAAGCTTAATTACTGAAATTGACGCCTTCGATCCCTGTTTTGCAGGTGATCATCAACCCCGTCCGCACGTGCATAATTTGGGATCTAACAGATTTCTTTGAACAGATTCAAATTCCTCTGTTATGAGGATTACCATATCTAGTAATTGTATAAATATATGATGTATACAACAAAGGCTGGTATTTGTTACTTTAAACATCAAGGATAAGTCTCCGATTTCAGCCACTTCCTCTTCTCCATACATTAAGAGAGATGAGTGGAGATAAGGGACAAAAACATCAAACCCACGAACACAATTTATACTACATTTATGATCTGAAAAGGAACGTGCCTTGACTTTGGCCACAAAACTTTCGGTTATACTAAATAATATACATTATTAATTAGTTTAATCATGATATCAACTTGTGCTGGAAAATATTTTGTAGCGATATCCTATAAAATCCTAACTCTAATTTGATTAACTTTGGACTAAACACATTATTAAATTACAAAATTACTTAAAATTTTGGGTCACGCCCATTATTAGCTTTCAAATAAAATTGATAACCTAAATCAAACTACTAATCTAAATCAAACTAAAAGACCCAATTCTTTATTCTTTATCCTGCATCACTATGCCAGTAATTTTTTTCTAAGCAACATATATAACGTTAGACTACATTACACAATATATATGCAAGAGGCAAGAAATTACATACACAGCTAACCAAAACGGGAAGGGAAATGCTAGGTTTTTCAAACAAAAAAATAAAATTGACGCATAATTTCAACTCATTTGTGGTGCAATACGATGCAGTTGTTCATTTTCAGGTCACATTTTTGAAGAAATTTCTTTGGTTCTTTCTTGCGGTTGTTTTACTTTTCACTTACATTGAATAAAAGTTTTCTATGCTATGTATTGTGAATGAATAATGCTACATATTACACCTTTATCCGACTCTGTATCTCACTAAGCTGATGTGGCTTGAAATACTAGTGTATGTACCTTATGCTTATTTCTCGTTTTTCCTTTGACAATTCATATGTCATATTGAACTTCATTGAGAGGGAGCAGCAGATGAGCCTCGCAGCGCCGACTTTATGAGCGTGTCTAATTTGCTAGTAATTTGAGCACCTAAATGCAAGAAATGCTCATTATGTAACAAACAATAAAATTAACCAGAAGTGTTTATGCAATAAAGTTGGACCAAATCTCAACAAATTCATGATTTATAATTTGAGGCAGTCAAATATGCCAATTGATTTTTGACTGACATATCATCTCATTTGAGCTTAAACTGCCATCATAAAATTATTAACATCGAGCAGAAATAAATATATTAGCAAATTAATAAAGATTCATTTTCTTGGGAAAGTAGAAAGGTAGGGAATAAGGATAGTAGAGTAATGATAGATGTTAGGGAAAAATGCAGTTTAACCTCCTGAAGTTTCAGGAGTTTTTCAATTTTAACCCCAAAGTTAAAAAATTGGCAATCTACCCTCCTGAAGTTTAAAAAATTGGCAATTTAAACCTTCCGTTTAATTTTTCTGTCAAAATGGACAGAAATCTATGAAATTACATCATTGCCCTCAGGCTTTTTTTAAAAAAAATTTCGTCCAATTTAACGGAAAAATTAAACGGAAGGTTTAAATTGTTAATTTTTGAAACTTTAGGGGGGTAGATTGCCAATTTTTGAACTTTGGGGTTAAAATTGAAAAACTCCTGAAACTTCAGGAGGGTAAACTGCATTTTCTCCTAGATGTTACTTTTGTGTCATTGTTATGTCTTCTTAAAATTGATCGATGTGTCTTTCAAAATCACATTGGATCAAAATACAATAATAATCTATCACAAATCCAATTAAACTTTTAAAAGTTATCAAATTTGAGTGAAAATTAGAAAGATACAAAGGTGATGACGTCTATCATTACTCAGGGATAGTAATATATTAACATCGTCCCCAATTTAATATATTATTAGCAGGTTTCGTGTCCGGTGCATATAGTTGAAATTAAGTTTGCTAATAATATATTATTTACAAATAGTTATGAACAGGTTGTTTTCTTATTTTATGTGGAAAATTAAGTTTTCCAAAGTCAAGAGATCACTACTCTCGATCGGCTGTATCTTAAATTTTTAATTAACATCAAATAATTATTGTACCAAAGCATCAAACCCACTAACTTAATTACTTTTTAATTAACTTAATCTATTTTCCATTCGATGTCTGTTTATTTGTCTTGCCCACAAAAATTAATAGACGTCACAGATTACGTAATAAGTCCTAAAGCTAGCTTGCTCCAAAAAAAGAAGAGTCTGAAAACTAGCTTAATAGACGTCACAGTATACGTAACATAGCAAGATAGCAAGTGGGAAGATGTCACTGCATGCGTAGAAAACCCCCAGAGATGAGCAACTATAAATACCCGACAACCTTACCTTAAACCATCTAAACAACAAAAAAACCATAAACTTCCACAAATAAGCGTCAAGGAATTGCAGAAACAAGTCAACAAACATGACGAAGAGGTAATTTCATCTTTTAACAACATGTTTTAATATGAGCCTGAGATATAAGTACGTAGTGAAACATCGATATCCTTAATACTCACCCTTAATTTCTTTGTTTTTGCATTTGTTTCGAACTTTTTTCTTCAGGATTGCAGTTGTTACGGGGGCCAATTAATAAAGGGATAGGATTTGAAATATGTAAGCAGTTGGCTTCAAATGGGATCAGGGTGATATTAACTGCTAGAGATGAGAAGAGGGGAAATGAAGCTGTTGAAAAACTCAAGGATGCTGGATGCTCTGATGTGATTTTTCATCAACTTGATGTGGTGGACAACGCTAGCATTTCTTCTTTTGCAAATTATATCAAAACCCAATTTGGGAAGCTTGACATATTGGTACGTAATCTAACCTACTCCTTATTCTACTTCTAATTGTGCAGATCGATCGTGTTGATTAGAATATACCATGTTAAATTACTACTTAGCAAAAAACGAAATTGACTGAAGAAGAATAATTTTGAATGGCGTAGATAACTTAGAACCTTGATACAATATTAAAAATCATTATTATCATTTTAAAAGAATAAGCTAATAGGAAAAGATGAATTTAATCAATTAATTTTTGAATGACGGAGACAAGGTTTGAACCTACGACATTTGTTTTGATAGAAAATTAAATCACCACTTTTCCCAAAAATTTAAATGAAGATGAATTGTGTTCCTTTGGTAGAACTTTTTAGAAGGTATTTTTGCTTTTTGATTATTGTATAACATAAAAGTGAAAGTAGTTTTGAGTGTTGTAAGTTGTTTGTTAATGCTTTTTATTTTTTTTGCCAAAAAGCAAACGGTTGTCCTAAAAAATGTTGACAAAGGAGCCCAACAGTCTTTTATTTTATTTTATTTTTATTCTATTCTTTTTCTGGGTAGGTGAACTTATAGTCCATTTTTTTAAAAAAATAAAGACCAATTTGATATAGTAGATGAAGTCATGCATGCATGTTCTTAATTATATTGAAATTGTTCAAATTGCAGGTAAATAATGCAGGAGTTAGTGGATCCACAATTGACATGGGGGGTCAAAAGGACTTAAAACTAGGACTTGATGAAGTAAGTCTCTCAATGTAACATAATCTCTGTCTGTGTTTCAAATTGATCATGACCTCATGAGGTCATAATCCAGGAATTTTAAGCAGTTGCTACAAGATAAAGCATTAAATTAAATGAAATGAAAAGGTAAACCTAATATATAGTTTAATGTTTTCTTTCCCATGCACATTGTAGAAAAGGAAGTTTCATAAAATCAAAAAGTAAAATAGTCTTCAAATGATTTAAACATATATATATGCTACATCATTAACCAAGGCGTATCATGTTAAAGATTACAGGTGCAAATGCTGGATCCTCGAAGAAATTTTTGAAGCAAACTTATGAAACTTCAGCAAATTGTCTAATTTGCTGAAATAATGATGATGTGGGAATAATAGCGGAAGCAAGAGAGGGAATGAACACAAAGAACTTACGGGTGGTTCGGTGTTAGACACCTACGTCCACTACTCGGAATACCCCTAAGGGCTACATTGTGCTCATTAACTTAATTTGTCTACAATACAAATGTCCCTATTTATAGGGTAATGTCTAAATACAAGTTTGGTAATCAAATCTCCTTGATTTGATTACAATCTCAATATATGATTACAATCAACCCATAAATAGAGAATATTTCAATATCAACATAATTATGGAATATATGGAAAATAATATATTTTCCATATATTCTAACATCCTCCCTCAAACTCAAGGTGGAATATTTTGGAACCTTGAGTTTGAAATCCGAAACAATGATGACGACGGTGGTGGAGGTGGGGAACGGGCCGTAGATGATGACGACTACCGGAGGAGATAGAGGCTGGCGGGCAGCCAGCGACGGCGGCAGGTGGTTGGTGAATGCAGATTCAAAAAGGCCGACAACGGGCCAAACTCCAAAAAGGGCCGATAACGGGCTAGGGCTGACAACGAGCCAAACTTCAAAAGGGGCCGACAACGGGCCAAAATCCAAAAGGGGCTGACAACGGGCCAGGGCTGACAATGAGCCTAAAATAAAAGGGGCCAACAACAGGCCAGGGCTGACTATGAGCCAAAAATAAAAAGGGGCCGACTACGGGCCAGGGCTGATTATGAGCCAAAAATAAAAAGGGCCGACTTGGGCCAAAAATTTTTTTTTAAAAAAAATGAGCCCACTTGGGCGGTTATCAGATCGGCGCACCGAACCTGACCGGCTCGTGGCGCGCGTGATGTGGTCCACTTGGACCGCTTCTTCTTCGCTTTTTTTTTTTTTTTTTTTTTTTTTCACTCGGCTGAAACCTTCTTTTTCTTTTCTTCCTTTTCTTTTCTTTCTTTTCTCTCTCCTCACTCCACGCCACACGCAGCACCCTTTTTTTTTTTTTTTTTACTTGGCTGAAACCTTCTTTTTCTTTTCTCACTTTTCTTTTCTTTCTTTTCTCTCTTCACTCCACGCCACACGCAGCACCTTTTTTTTTTTTTCACGCCTCTTGTCCCTTCTTTCTTTTCTTTCTCTTTCCTCCATTCACCAGTTTCTCTACGCCTGTCTGAGATGGCCATGCATGACTGGAGGAAAGGACGCTGGCATAACCGGAGGAGTAGATCTAGACGGCGCAGAAGCCGAAGACTAAGGCCGGCAGTGGTGGAAGCACTGGTTGCAGGGAGATTTGTGGCGGTGAATCGTGGAACCGTGGACAGCCGGCAGTGCCACGGCTGCTTCTGGAGTGACTTGCTGGCAGTGGAAGGTGTCGTTCGGCAGTGACAATGGCTATGGAAGGCGTCGTTTGGGAGTGGGATGACGCCGGAGAAGGCCAGACGATGGCGCGGCTCTGTCGGATGGAAGGTAGACTGAATTGGCTGTTGCTGACTGGTGGTGGGCTTTGTTGTGGTTGTCGGCAAACAGTTGACTTGATCTTGTGATGGTAGGTTGGATCGGACGATTGTTATGGAAAACAATCGGATTGACAGACAAAAACATGCTTGAGGAAAAGAAATATGAGATAAATTGAACTGCAAAACATAAGAAAAATAATTTGAGCCCACAAAGAAAGTGGCTCTGATACCATGTTAGAAATGGGTCTTGGGCCTAACTCAACCCAAAAGCTAGCTCAAGAGTTGAGGTTTCCCTTCACCTTATAAATGGACAATCTCCTTAATACCAGGCAATGTGGGACTTCCAACACGCCCCCTCACGTGTGGCGGGAGAACATCCAAGCCAACACGTGCGACAATGGGTGACGGTGGGCCACAGCCAATTAATAGGGTAAGACTCTGATACCATGTTGAAATAATGATGATGTGGGAATAATAGCGGAAGCAAGAGAGGGAATGAACACAAAGAACTTACGGGTGGTTCGGTGTTAGACACCTACGTCCACTACTCGGAATACCCCTAAGGGCTACATTGTGCTCATTAACTTAATTTGTCTACAATACAAAGGTCCATATTTATAGGGTAATGTCTAAATACAAGTTTGGTAATCAAATCTCCTTGATTTGATTACAATCTCAATATATGATTATAATCAACCCATAAATAGAGAATATTTCAATATCAGCATAATTATGGAATATATGGAAAATAATATATTTTCCATATATTCTAACATTGATCATGACCTCATGAGGTCATAATCCAGGAATTTTAAGCAGTTGCTACAAGATAAAGCATTAAATTAAATGAAAAGGTAAACCTAATATATAGTTTAATGTTTTCTTTCCCATGCACATTGTAGAAAAGGAAGTTTCATATAATCAAAAAGTAAAATAGTCTTCAAATGATTTAAACATATATATATGCTACATCATTAACCAAGGCGTATCATGTTAAAGATTACAGGTGCAAATGCTGGATCCTCGAAGAAATTTTTGAAGCAAACTTATGAAACTTCAGCAAATTGTCTAAGAACAAATTATTATGGGATCAAGCTAGTGAGCAAAGAACTTATTCCACTTCTTCAATTATCCAATTCAGCTAGAATAATAAATGTCTCCTCCACATTGGGACAGCTGAAGGTACAATACTATTAATCCAAAAGCAGGCACATTTAGTTATGTCACACCTTTCGTTATGCACAATTCCTCTCAACAATTACAGGCTTAATTAATCAAATCACCTTGTGACATTTCAAAACACTTGGGAACTTTATGGTCATTTGTCAACGATATAGATCAAGTGCAACTTAGGGTTCGTTTGTGTTTGGGATTTAAAATAGCAATTTTTAAAAACACAATTACGTGTTTATTAAAATCACATTTTAATCTTTAAAATCGCACTTCTATAAAAACGCACATTTTTGCATTTGATTTGACAACATAGGTTTTTGTACAATTTCAAATCGCAATTTTTTTAAGAACACACACCCGGATGATATATTTTCTGAAATTTTATTTAAAATCCCACTTTTGATCTAGGAAATCACAATGCCAAACGTACTCTTAGTTACAAGAATTGCCATGTGCATATATGTTGTGATTTGTGCCTTGACAATTGCACTAAATTTTTGGTGCTAGAAATTGTTTGACCATGTTGGAAAGATCTATAAGTTGTCAATTGTCTATGTATTCCAGTTTATTTCAAATGAGAATGCAAGGAAGGAGCTAGGAAATGTAGATGGTCTAACAGAAGAGAAAGTGGACAAGGTGGTCGAAGGATTCTTAGAAGATGTGAAGGAGAATTTGATAAAAGACAAGGGCTGGCCTACAGTTTATTCTGCTTATTTTGTCTCCAAGGCAGCTCTGAATGCTTACACGAGGATTCTGGCTAACAAATATTCCAACATTGCCATTAACGCAGTTAATCCTGGCTATACCAATACAGAATTGAATGAAAACACTGGAGTCTTGACTGTTGAAGAAGGAGCTATAGGCCCTGTCATGGTGGCTTTGATGCCTGAAGGTGGACCTTCCGGCCTCTTCTTTGATCAAACAGAAGTCTCAACCTTTTAACTGATAATTAATGTAATACAATGCAGTTGCTGATCATTGTTCATGTCAAACGTTTTGTAGAAACTTCCTTGCTTCTTGTAGTTAGCTTATTTTATAGTTACATTGATTAATAAAAGCTTTCTATGTTATATATATGTTGTGAAACGTTCTTTTAGCTTTGACTATTTGTAAATTTCTATTTTTTACATGGGATTTCTCTTTTTTATTACTAAGGCAGGTGCCCGATGTAATAACCTGAAAATTAATATAATTAACTTTCATATAATTAACCGTCGCGATTTATGAATCACTTATTTTTCAGTAAAATATAAAAGGGATTCCAACAAATGTTATAGATTCAATTTCCTTAAAACTCCCGGCACTTTGCATTTCCGGGACAATGGTATTGTACTACAAGTCCTTTGGGACAACGCCAACTTTACTAAGAAATACTTAAAGACTTGAGTAGACCATATGAAGAAAAGTTATAATTAAAGTTAATTAATTATATATACTGTGCATGATTTCTCTGCTATAACAAATTTAATAATTCGTGGTAGTCAAATATGCCGATCGATTCTTGATTGACATATCATCTCATTTGAGCTTAAACTGCCATCATAAAACTTAAATCAAGCCGAAATAAATATATTAGCAAATTAATAAATATTTAATTTCCTTGGGAAGTAGCTAGGTAGGGAATAGAGATAGTAGGATAATGATAGATGTCACTTTTGTGTCCACTCAAAATTAATATGTGTTCAGCGACGGGAGATGTGGGATGTTCCAAGGGAACTCAACTAGGGGGCCAACGTTCTTGCCAGAATGGCTACGGCTAAGGAGATGAATAATGTTTGGTTCAATGAACCACCAGAATGTATTAGATTGATAGTAACGGCAGAGCAATCTGCTCTGATTCCATCGAATTGATTTAATGAGAATGAAAGCTTTTGATCAAAAAAAAAATTAATGTGACTTTTTTTATATCAAAATTTAATAATGATTTACCACAAATTCAATGGTAATTTTAAAAGTCACATTAATTTTGAGTAGATACAAAAGAGACACAAGGATAACGTTTATCATAACTTAGGGATAGTAATATATTAATATTGTGCCTAATTTAATATATTATTCGCAGGTTTCGTGTCCAGTGCATATAGATGAAATTAAGATTGTTAATAATATATTATTCACAAATAGTTATGAACAGGTTGTTTTCTTATTTTATATGTGGAAAATTAAGTTTTCCAAATTAAAGTCAAGAGATAGATCACCTTCTATATACGCTGCATGTTGTTATATATTACCTATTAAAAGGGAGTTTGACCACTGAGAGGGAGTATTAAACTAATGATTAAGTGATTAAATTTACTTCTTCTTATTAACTTAACCTTTTAAGATAACTGGTAATTTAACATGATATCAGAGCCGATGGTCATAGGATCGAACCTTGATTCCGTCAAATCATTCTCATTTAAATTAAATATTCAACGTCTAAGCTTATGGTAAAAGTGGTGATTTAGCTTAGTTATCAGAGTCAAAAGTCCTAGGATCGAATCTTGACTCCTAGGATCGTGTTGAGTTTCACCTATTAAAAAGGAGTTTGAGCTCACATATAAGAAAAAGTGTTAAAATAATGATTAAGTCTCTCATTTCAGCCAAAACATCAAACCCTCTAACTTAATTTATAATACATTATGGACTGAAAAGGCCACGTGACTTGACTTTGGCCACAAAACTACTTCAGGTTATACTAAATTATCTACTTTTCTCCGTAGGGGTGGCTCCGCTGCCTTCACCGCTATAATGCTCGACAAAATAGAACACAACAACACATTAAGTGTTATTAAGACAAAAATAACATGAATAAAATATTCCTTAAAATACTTTAAGAGTACGAGAGTACTACTCGGGGAAGGTAGGAAAAGAAAAGTAAAGGAACAAGAAAATGGGATCTAAAGAGACACTACAAAAAATGAATTTTTTTTTGACATGCTATTTTTGACGTGTCATTATTGACGTGTGTCGGGCGTTAAAATTATGGGTGTCAAAAACTGTGGTTTTTTGACGTGTCACTGTTTAACGTGTCAATAATTTTTGACGTGTCAAAATGTGGCACATCAAAAAATTTATTGTCGTGTTATTTTCAGACACATCAAAAATTTATGACGTATTAGAAAATGCCATGTTAATAAATTTTTTGACGTGTCAGGAGTAGCACGTCAGAAAATTTATTGACGTGTCAATTTGCCACGTCAACAAATTAATAGTGACGTAGCAATTTAACATGTCAAGAAAATTTCTGACATGGCAGTACTAACACTTCAAAAAAAAAATTGACATGCCACTCCTGCATGCCACGTCAAAATTTTTGCTGACATGCCACTATTGACACGTCAGTAAATTGTGACGTGTCATAACTTGACACATCAAAAATAATGGTCATTTTTAAATTTGTTTGTTTGCTTCCCCCTATATATTTTTTGAATTTTTTCAGGGCTCTACCCAAATTTTGGATTTAATATACAATTTACGTATGTACTACAATGGAACTATCCATCGATCCATGCAAATAACATAATACATATCCATCAATGTCGATCACAAACATACAAGTTCGATGTACATCAAACAAACTATCAACCAAAACCAGCTTCAAGACACAATAAAACTATCTTTGTTATCACAAATAAAGACATATACATCAAGTGCGAATGGCCAACCACAAAAACTATTCACCAATAAAATTATACACCAACCACAAATAAAGACATATACACCAATAAAACTATCTCTGTTATCATATATATCTAACTATATTAAGAAAACTATCACAAATACAATTACATCAACAAAATAACTTATGTACACCAAGTGCGAATGGCCAACCATTTGTTCAATTCAAGTCATCATCGATATCAATAGCATCCTCTCCATGATAGCCATTAGCTGCAAATGATAAAACAAACAATCACCAAACAATATTCTAGAATATTATCAAGTCTTAATCATTGAGCAACGTCACTATATAAACAAAGGTCATCATACTCAACAAATTCAGATTTATATTTACACCCCCAACATATTTTCGTGATCAAATCAAATGGACGTCACATTCTACAAGGACCATAGTGGTCCATCTCACAATACCAAACACTTCAAATGCAAAGCTTTAACCCACATCCACCACCAAACCAACCATGATATAAACCAAATTCAATAGGATTTAAAACATCTTTAATGAGAATCACTACAACATATCCAAACTCTAAATTTAAAAGTGCACATATATATAGGGACAGTTCTAAAACCACATTGATCATTAAAAAATGTCATTACTTGATCCACTATTGATCGACGATCTCACAATCGCAAAGGGCCGGGAAGCTCTGTCTGGCGCTCCCTTGTGTTGAGTCACCTCGGGCACGGAGCTCGACCGCATCATTTCCTCGAGCTGGCGAAAACGGGCCTCAAACATTGCTGTCATTTGAGCTTCCTTTTTCCGCAAGATGCGCCGCCATTTGAGCCTCCTTTTCGGCCAACTGCGCATCTTTCGCAGCCATCTGCGCAGTCACCTACTCTGCCACTTGCAGAGCTACCTGCGCAGCTGTCTGCTCCCGCTCTGCGGCCAACCGCACATCTGTCTGTGCCCACTCTACGGCCAACATCACATCCATCTGTGCCTTGTGCTGTGCCCTCTCCGCCTCAAGTGCTCTGTCAAGAAGTTCTTGTGAGACCCCAGAGTACCCGGTGTTCTGTGACCTTGTCCGTGATGGTGTATAGTATAAGTGTATGGTGCCCTGCACAGGTAGAACAATCGGTCCAACCTGCCGAATTCTACTAGAGTACGCAGGCTTATTTCCAATTGTCTGGGCGTACGCGTCGTTCGGCCCACCATACTGTCCCCTCTGTCACGGTCGACGATGCTGTAGGGTCGGTGGATATAAGCTCCTCCATCCTCTCCTATATGTTACATTAATTATTGGTGCGTCATTCAACTGTTAATCGCAAATAAATTATCACACATATATAAGCAAAATAACATATGAAAGGTGAGTAGTATACACATCTCTCCTTGACTATGTCATTCGGATATCGACCATCCTTCTTTTTGTGCGTGCGGATGTAAGACTGTGCTCGTGTAGAAGGAGTGCCCACATTTACGGTATATATATATATCAAATGTTTACATCTATAAGTATAGGGTAAATTACACACATACCTCCTCATGTGTCACCTTGGCGTAGCTCTTCGACCCGGTGCAGTGGGGCGTATTGTTCAATGCTCGCATGCCCTTCATATGCGCAGCATACTCCTACACAATTAACATTCTTAATATGTTAAAACCAACACAATTACAATTAATGAAACTACATAAAATTATAATATAACTCATGACCTACCTGGTTCTTCTTGCTACACCATTTATCCAACAAGATCTCCAAGTCGAAGGGGTCGTACTCGGAGAGCCTTTCTTGCCCCACTTTTGCCCATACAGTGTCCAGAGTATCGTCCGGCTAAATGGCAAAATCTTCTTTTAACTCGTGCCTCCAAGTCCTCAGCTTGGTGCTCATATCTCGAAACGCGTCCTTTTTTACGGCAACCATATTGCACTCAGGCGGGACGAAAAAGTCTACCTGCACAAGTTCAAAATTGATAAATTAAAAAAAAAAAATATATATATATATGTGTATATGTATATACATATAAACACACATATATATGTATAACTTAGAGCGTATATATACATGCATTAGGAGTGTTTGACATAATAAAATACATATGCTATCATATAACATCTAGTTAAAACATACCATCAAGGAGTCTTATATATCCTCATTCGTACGCTCTGGTACCTTCGTCCAGTCGTCCCATATTTGGACATAATTTCCACTCCTTACGATCTTACAAGTCATCCGTCTAAACCTCATAGTGGTAAATCCTACGGGCTGCCATTAACTATTGGCCTCGAGTACGATCCTTTTCCCGGTGGATACCCCCGGCCACCTGTGCGAGTCATTAATAGTGAACACCTCTAAACAGGTGTTTCCATCTGAATCGATACCTAACAGATTAATAATTATCGATGTAAGTTATTTCGAATTGAATACTAATTACAAATAATTAAGACTTATATATTTGTATTTTGGGCATATACACTTACTTATCATTCGGATCTGGCGAGGCCTAATCGGCCGGCGGGAGCAGTGTCATTGGGCTGCGAGTCATCCATGGCACCTGTCCCACCAGTCATGTCTTCCGGGGGCTGTGTCTCACTATCATCCGTACCTGCTCTAGGTTAGCCGTATAGCCGTTCCACATGGCCATGAGAACTCAGCCCTAACTCACTGCATGTCGGCTAGCGAGTTGGATGAAAAGATGCATCTATGTCGTAATACTTTAATGCGTCACCTTTAGCGGCTTCTTGGTTCACAATTTCTTCACCCCTTTGCACTATGACCTGAGACAATTGTCTTCCCTGATTTCGTGCATGCTGAATAAATCACACAACAGTGTGTGCATGTCTCCACCCTGATTTGCGCTTGCACCGGCATTTGCGGCCGGGCGATTCGAATTAGAGCCTGTACCAGGACCCTGTACATGCTTTTCACCGTGATAGTACCAAAGTGTGTATTCCGACATTATTCCTTTACCCCCTAGCAAGTGGTCGAATACAAAACCTGGTGGGTGGCGCCGGTTATTTTGACAAATCTTACAAGGACAATAGATGAATCCATCAGGGAGCTCTACAGTTAGTAACTGCAAACTCCACGAACAATCTACACCCGTCTTTGTATTTCCTCATACCCGTAGACTTTGTCATCCAACTCTTGTCCATTTTTTCTCTACGTACATTAGGAACAAATATATAAGACTTAAAAAATATAAACCTAATTTCAAGCACATGCATATATATAAACCTAATTTCAAGCACATGCATATATATAAACCTAATTTCAACCACATAAAAAATATAAACCTATACAATTAATTAACAAATATAATAAATATTCATGGATATTTATGCATTTGTTATATATGGGGACCCTAAATACAATAAAAGTAGGTTAGTTATTTAATTAACAAATATATCCAGTATTCATGGATATGCATTTGTTATATATGGGGATAGTACCAAAGTGTGTATTTTTAACATTTACCTAATCTAATTAATCTAGCAAAACCAAAAAGAAATAAATAAATAAAATACTCAATCCAAATTTAAATGCATTTTTGGTGGAGACCCTAAACAAAATAATTCTAACTAGGTTATTTTATAAGGTTTTTCTATAGCATCTACTTAGGTTCGTTATGGGGACCTTAAATACAATAAATCTAGGTTAAATGAAATTCTTTGGCATTAGTAGGTGATGACATTGCACTCCAACTTCTGAATATAGAATAATCTAGCAACTTTAAAATTCATAATATCATCATGAGATATCTAATAATTCATAATATCATTAGTAAAAGTCATTTCCCTTTCAAGAAAAATAAATCAATCATACATAAATAAAACAAATTAAGAGAAAATTAGTCTAAGAAGCCATGAGGAAATTTATAATCTATTATGTGGATTATTGACTTTCTGAATGTGAGACTAAAATGTTAAAAATTTATTGATATATTATCCCCAAATGTCTTCATCTTTTTGACAAGCAGTAATCACGAGAGGAAATGTTAATTGGCAATCACCATCAAAAGTTTCTGCCAGGTTTCTCATGCATGTGGCAAATAATTGATGAAGTTGGTGGCTTCTCATTTGAATTAATTGATTAATGTCTTTGCAATATTACAGAAAACTCAGGCCAATTTGAATTTTTCTATGTAGAGATTAATCTTGGCATGTGGAGGTAACAACTACCATATTCTAGGCTTGAAAATAAAAAACAAAAAATAAAAAATAATAATAATGCCCTTTCAAAAAATTGAAGCAGATTCCAGAAAATTGGTCTTTAGCGACCATTTTTTTAGCGACAACCCAAAAGTCGTCGCTATAGCTCAATATCAGCGACGACAATAAATTGTCGTCGCTAATTCCATAAAAAAAGATTTGAAAACAGCGACGACTATATGTCGTCGCTGATAGGTAGTTGCTAATGTTGGACTAATATTTTTTCCCTGGCGCGAAAAGCCGCGCCAAAAAATTTGTGACGGGGTCCAGGTTATTTGCGACCACATTGTCGTCGCTAATAAGAATTTTAATTAGTGACGACAGTATCGTCGCTAACTAATGGAAGAAAAAAATGA
>NC_081543.1:27836298-27848069 GCF_901000735.1 Corylus avellana | reverse complement strand
TGTGTGGTGGTGAGTATTATATATCATTCTGATTTTGCAGCTTCCAATTGGATCATTGGCTAAATATTGTTTATTTTTATAAAACCGAGTGCTTAACTACTTGAATGTTCTCCCATTACTTCACCGTTCACCGCTTTTCAAATCTCTAATTTTCCAAACATGAAATCTTTGGACAAGAAGGGGCTTCAACAACTGACAAATTGATTGAATTAGGTAAAATTCTAGTAGGAAGCTGCCATTTTTCTAACTTTTTCTCTCTCTTATGAATTTATCTTTGGTTTATTTCTGTCTAATTGTTTTTCGTTTTGATTGGTTAATTGTTTGGAAAATATTTAATTGACAGAATACAGGAGATGGAAGAGCTTGGTTATGAATACACAAAGCAGAGGCTTGCATATACACGTGTAGGGATTTCTTCTCTGTTTTAATCTACCATTTATGCATTCTTATTTATCTTTTGATTCAGACACTTCAGTTATTGAACTTTTTCTGTATTTGCTGAAGTGTAGGCTCAGAAATACCAATCAATACCTTTTCTTCGGATAGCTGCTATGTGGGAAGAAGAAAAGGTAATCATTGGAAGCAGAGAATTTTTCTGTGGCAATTGCTCTTTTCTATTTTTTAAATTGCAGAAGTTGTAGTTTCTTGAGTGTTAAGAGAATGAAATGAAGTGGTCAAAATGGGGATAGAGCTAGGTCATAGAGGGAAAGTAGGTACTTCATAGTTATATTTCTTAATATAGGGTAAGTTTTAGACATTCAGTTCCAGTTCTGGAATCTTGTTCAATGAATTTTGTGGCTACACCTACAACTCTTCTCAAGATTTGAGAATTCCAATTTGAAAAGAAATCTTGAAGTTGGCAAGGACACATTGTTAGATTTCGACATGGTTATGGGCCGCCCAGGTATGTAACTTCCAAGGATCTAGATGCAAGGACGCAATAACTTATGAATTCCTTTGAAAATTTATAAGATCATACAGATACATACCTTTCAGCATCTATTTCTATAGTAAGAAATTGGAAAGTAAAATCATCATAACTATGTATTTCTTTCCTCTCTCTTCTCTCTCATAAACAACATTTCCCTAACAAGTGTCCAGCATTGGTGGTCACGATTATGTGAACTAGGATAGTCTTCTTGCATCGTGTTTTTCTTATTTGTGATAAAAGGCAGATAAGAGAATGTCTGAATATCCCTATATTTATTATTAATTTGGGAATTTGTGAAAATGTGATTGAATTGACCGGAAGATGGTGCTTTGTTATGCCACTCACATTAGTTTGATGCGTTTTTCTAATCAAAACAACAAAGAAGAGAAACACTAGTTTGTTGCGTATTTATTTATTCTCATATACTTCTTGGATTAGGTAATCAGTTATTAAGGGAAATTGGGATCTTGAAAGCATCCCTGGGAAAGACAAAGAAGCTAGAAAGCCCCAAAGCCTAGGCTCAATTTTCTTTTTTAATTTTTTTTTTCCCTCTTATTAGTTGGTTTCTTAAGAGCAGGGTTGATTGGTGCAAGAGTATGGGAACTAAGGCATTTTAATATTTTTATATGGAAGATATGATTCCCTTGCAATAGAGATAACAGAAATGTTAAACCTTGTGGCTGCAGAATAGAAAGTAACTTTATTCTTGGGCAATTTTAATTATTCCTTTTCTTTTTATGATAAGTTAATGTTCTGATATTGGCTGGTAGTTTCTGTAATGTTTATTACTAGAAACTAGTACCTAATTTCCAATTGTTTTATTTTTGGCCTTTCTGAGTGAGTGTTAAGCTAAGAAATACATGTTTCACCTATTAGATTGCTATCATTGTAATGCCACTTCAAGAAGATGGGGTTAAATAGAAGTTTTAATCATTAAGAATTTTGCAGGTGTATTCATTGGATTGGACTTCTGAAAAGAATCGAGAAAAATGAGAGAAAAATGAGAGGTTTGTTTCAACAAATCACTTGCTTCATGAATTTGAAATATCATGTTACAACTAATTGTTTCAAATCCACATATTGGTAATGTTCAAATTCATCAATGAATTTCATTGATATATATCAAGTCCTAATCACTCTTTAAATGCTTTCATACAAAATCAATTATTAGTGGATACTCATGTAGTTAATTATGTGATGAATTCTATGACCTCTTGAACGCTAATTGCCCTGGAGAATTTTCCTTTGTTCTTTTGTTCATGAAACTACCAAACTGCATCCATATTTGTGTTTTGTTCGAGTGATGTTTGAGTTCAGAGTATTCATTAAAAAAAAAAAAAAGATGTTTGAGTTTAGTGAACTTGACTCAAACATGTTTGTTCAAGGCTTGCTGATGGTCTTTGGTACAAAAGGAATCTCCTCCCTCCATACACAAAAGGTGGAGGGTGGGTTCAATCCATCATGAGTGTGTGCATGCTAGGTTGTTGCAAAATTAAGATTTGGTAACTGTGATACATGATGGACAGTGTTCTTTTTCTATTGCGTTTTTTCATATTTGAGTAGCAATTGTTTGTCCAACTATGTGGTTATTATATTAGACATGCTTGTAGTTTTTAAGTGAGTTTTCTTGTCTAATATATGCTCTTCTTCTTCGTGCAGTTACATATGGTATTGATGAGTCGTACAAGTTATCAGTTCTTACATCTGGGAAGCCTTCTTTGTAATCATTTTTTTGCTGCTTAGCTACATATAAAGTTTAATTTCTCAAGGAACATTGTTGTTGATGTATGCCTTCTTTGGCACTTACTTAAAAACTTGACAATTATGTAGTTTTCTCGGGCCATTTTTGAGACTTCTTCACTTGTAATTAACTCTGTTTCAGACCTTTTAACATATTTAATTAGAAAGAGTTCTTTAGTAAGCTTTAACATATTGTTATGTTTAGATCATTTATACCAACCAATTTAAAACATTAATCGGCCAAAAAGAAAAGCATTTGATGTTGACGACGATGATCATTAGAAACACTGATGTATTGGGTCATTAGCGACGACAAATGTCGTCGCTGATGTGTGCGTCATCAGCGACGACCTTGACTTTAACAAGCATTTTCAGCGACAAACTTTTATAGTTATTAGCGACGACAAATGTCGTCGCTGTTAATGATCATTAGCTGGGATAGTCGTCGCTGATGACCATCAGCGACGACATGTGGGCCTTTAGCGACGACTCAGGGTCGTCGCTAAAGAGCAAATTTCCTGTAGTGAATCATCTCTCCAAGGTGGGGTTCCTTCAAATCTAAGAACCCAATGGGGTACTCTTGTTTCTGTGTTTGTAATCGAGCTATAGTTATATGCTTTTTCTTGTACACCTACCCATGTAATAAATAAGATCTAATAATTAATACCCAAAAAACCAATTGCCCTCTTGGTTCAAGTGTAGTAGCGTGAGGATCATCTTTCAATAAACCCTCCTCCAATTAGTATTAATTGTAGTTTTAATTAATTTCATATATATATATATATATTGTCAATTCACATAAGTTTGTGACTCTGAATATTTTATTGTGTTGCCAACTCAAATTTCTACTTAAAAAACACTTAAGAAAAGAGTATCTCTAAAGCATATTAGAATTGTCCTAAACCTTTTCTACTCCCTTGTCTGAAAAAAGGGTGTATGCAGATCTACGGAAGCAGCTTTAACATGAGACAACCAAATAGATTACTTTGAGCATAGAGATTAATCTTGGCATGTGGAGGTAACAACTACCATATGTTGACCTTAGCAAATATTTTGCATAGCATTAATGATTTTGTTGATAGGTGCAGGAATTATTAATTATCCGATCCAACTTGTGTATATATGCACCAATATGGAATTAGTCTGTCTACATAACATCCAGTGCAAATATATATATATATATAAGATGTCACTGCATGCGTAGAAAACCCAGAGATGAGCAACTATAAATACCCCACAACCTTACCTTAAACCATCCAAACAACAGAAAAACCACAAACTTCCATAAATAAGCATCAACGAATTGCAGAAACAAGTCAACAAACATGACGAAGAGGTAATTTCATCTTTAACAACATGTTTTAATATGAACCTCAGAAGTCAGATGTATATGATTATATATCGTAGTAAGTAGTGAAACATCGATCCTTAATTTCTTTGTTTTTGCATTTGTTTCAAACTTTTTTCTTTAGGATTGCAGTTGTTACGGGGGCCAACAAAGGGATAGGATTTGAAATATGTAAGCAGCTAGCTTCAAATGGGGTGGAGGTGATATTAACTGCTAGAGATGTGAAGAGGGGAAATGAAGCTGTTGAAAAACTCAAGGCTGCTGGATACTCCGATGTGATTTTTCATCAACTTGATGTGGGGGACAAGGCTAGCATTTCTTCTTTTGCAAATTTCATCAAAACTCAATTTGGGAAGCTTGACATATTGGTACGTAATCCAACTCTCCGATACTTGTGATCGGGTGTAATTAGTTGCCCGTATTGCATGCATGGGCATGGGTGGCTAACGTGACCGGATACCGTAGATAAGCCTTATACTGATTTGTATACAAGGCCGGCCCAACCGCTAGGCGAGTTAGGCCGGCGCCTAGAATCCCAATTTCATAAGCTCCAAATTTTTTTTTTCTAAGGCCTAAAAAACAAAAAAAAAAAAAAAAAAAAAAAAAAATTGCATAAAAATTTAAGACCCTCAACATGCTTAAAAAAAATATTATTGTTTATAATATCAAGGCCTTCAACATACTTTCTTAAGGCCTTCGGCGTGCCTTAAAAAAATAATATTATTTTTTTTATAATATAGAGGTCCTAGAATGCTTTCTGCGGAACGGCCACAAGGCCCTCGACATGTTTAAAAAAATATATATGTTATTTGTTTATAATAATGAGGCCCTCAACATGCTTTAAAAAAATAATTTTATTTTTTTTATAATATTGAGGCCTTCAGCATGCTTTTGATGCACAACGACCACAACTCACAAGGCCCACAACATGCTTCCTTAGTTGTACAGTAAAAAATAGAACAATAAAACCACAACTCAGTTTTATTGTTTTATATATATCGTGTTTGTTTAAATTTTTTTAATATTTTTAATTGAATATTTCTACCAAAAAATATGTATCTGGATATGAAAAACTTAAATAAATAAATTAAAAAAAAAAAAAAAAAAAGAAGTAGTAGAAAAGCTGACAAAGAGGAGCTCTAAATAAATTTGTTATTAGCAATAAACAAAATATAGAGGATAATTTAGGTGAAAACTTGTAAATGAACAAGAAATTCATCAAAAAGAACTAGAAGATAATGAAAATACTATTGATATATCTAAGTCTATTGGTACAAATATTTGAATAGTATCTAACTCTATCCCTTTCCTCATTTGAATAGGGAAAAAAAACTCTATTGTTACAAATATTTATGAACCAGGCCAATAGAAAAATATTGATGCAAAATTAAATGATTTATTAGTAGAAAATGCCAATAAGATAGTAATATAGATTTTCCTTAAGATGAGAACTCTAAGCATTTTTTTAGTACATATTATATACGGAAATTATCAAATGGGGAGAAGCATAATAGAAAACGACTAGTTTATTCAAAAGATTTAGATAGAGTATTTTGGGGAGAATAATCATTTTTAAATAAAAATATAATAACAATAATATTAAAATAAATATTATTTAATTAATATTTAAATATTTTAAAAAATAAAGCTTCATTTAAAAGTTTCACCTAAGGCCCTAAAAACCATTGGACCCCTGTTTGTATAGTCTAGACACCTGCTTAAGTAGGTAAGGGAACACCTATCCTCTTATATTAACTTCCCGTATTGTATGTTTGATCCTTGGTAAGACACTTGATTTTTATGGAGAATATGACTTTGACTTGTAGATGGGAATATCAAAATTCATTCGGATGTGTATTTCCTATTGCTTGACTAGGCTGCTTTTCCAAACTGTTCATAGTATGGAAAAGAAAAACGAAAAAGGATAAGTATGGATGAGCCCTTATCGAATAGTCTAAGGAAGATTAATTACATAGATACCTTTCTAATCAGTCTATACTTTTGAATTAAGATGAAATCATGTAATCTTTTTTCGATGAAAATAAAGTCATGTAGTTTACCATTAATGGTAGTGGTTCAGTGGTCTCAATAAGATTCTCCAAATGGTTTTAGATATGTACTAAGGTAAGACTAACTCCTGAAATAAGAATCAACAATCCTATTAGTATTAGCTGCTTTGGGTTCCACTAATTTCTTGATGGAACTGAGTCAGATTATGATTCAGTCGGACTTAAGAGATAGTATGCGGTTTCCATTGTCTTGGTCCCTCCATGTACGGCTCTCAGCGAGTAGCGACTACTATAGTCATACTTAGATAGAATAACCATAAGTGATCTCCTCCGCCGGCTTTTTTGAATAGGAAAAAAAAGAGTCATTTGCTTGGTGAAAAATAAAGACCAATAACTATGCGAAGTCTTGTTCTTATCCCCCATTTAGTACTCTAATATTGAAATTATTTTAAATTGCAGATAAACAATGCAGGGATTGCTGGATCCATAATCAACGCAGAAGATCAAGAGGGCTTAATACAAGGGTATTATGAAGTAAGTTTCCCAATGTAATATAATCTCAATCAGCATTTTAAATTTAGAGTATAATCCAGAAATTTGAAGTACTTAATTACTGCAAGATAATGTGTTTAAGTGGAAATGTAGACTATAATATATAGTTTAATGGTTTCCTTCCCACACTGTAGGAAAGAAAGTCTCATAAATGCAAAAAATAAAAATGAATAAAAGGACAAAGTTTTACTTCAAACAGAAATGAAGGAAATTCCTCAAATACAATTTATTAAATTAACATTTGTCTTTAGAGTATATTATTCTTATATGCATTTTCACATGCACTAAGGACAAATACCACATACTTGGTTAATCTTTTGAGAAAATTACAAAATTAGTCATTGTGGTTTACCTGATTTGCAATTAACCTCCAGTGGTATCAAAATGAATTTAGGGATCCCTAAGGCGTACCAAAAAGACAATTTACTCATTACAGTCAAATTTCATCAACTAATTTAACAGATTTTGATAATGTAAATACGTCAGAACCAATAAAATTGTGACACGTGTTATATTTAAGTCAATGTCACACTAACGAAATCTGTTAAGTCAGTGAACGAGTAAATTATTTTTTTGGCATATGTCAGGGATCTTTTAGTTCATTTTGATACCAAAGAGAGCTAATTTGCAAATCAGGTAAACCACAAAGACTAAGTTTGCATTTTTCCCTAATTTTATTAAAAATGTGAACAAATCAATTTTAGTTTAGATTGGGTTGATCCGAAAGAAAACTTTGTCCAAAATAAAATAGTCTTCAAATGATTTCAAACATATATGCTACATCATTTACCACTGCATACGATGATACAGGTTGCAGGTGGAAATCATGGATCCTTGGAGAAAGTTTTCAAGCAAACATTCGAAACTGCCACGGATTGTATAAGAACAAATTATTATGGGATGAAGCTAGTGAGCAAAGAACTAATTCCACTTCTTCAATCATCCAATTCTGCAAGAATAATAAATGTCTCCTCCTCCTTGGGACAGTTAAAGGTACAACATTATTATATCATTAGAGAGCGCGTTTTAAAAAATTGCGGTGTGTTTTCAAATCGTGGGTAAAATGGTGCATTTTTTTTGAACGCATTATTTTCAAATTGAACATTTTAAAATCATTATTTTTTAATTGTACCTTTTGAAATTGCAAACTCAAACGAACTTTATATATCAGAAAGTAGAGACTTTTAGTTATGTCATAGGTGCTAATTAACAACAATGGAATTGCAGCATATCCCAAATGAGAATACAAGGAAGGAGCTAGGAGATGTAGATGGCCTCACAGAAGGAAAAGTGGACAAGGTGGTGGAAGGGTTCCTAGAAGACGTCAAGGAGAATTTGATACAAGTCAAAGGCTGGCCGACAAATTTGTCTGCTTATCTTGTCTCCAAGGCAGCTGTGAATGCTTTTACAAGGGTTCTTGCTATGAAGTATCCCAACATTGCCATTAACTCAGTTTGTCCGGGCTATGTCAAGACAGATATTAATCACAACACCGGAGTCTTGACTGTTGAAGAAGGAGCTAAAAGTCCTGTCACACTAGCTTTGATGCCTGAAGGTGGACCTTCCGGCCTATTCTTTTCTCAGACGGAAGTGTCAACCTTTTAAGTGATAATTGGTGCAATACGATGCAGTTGTTCATTTTCATGTCACATTTTATAGTCGTAGTTTCTCCGGTTCTTGCAGTTGTTTTACTTTTCAGTACTTACATTGATTAAGAGTTTTCTATATATGTTACGTCCAGTGAATGAGCATTGAATAAAAGTTTTCTGGTTCTTGCAGTTGCTGTATCCTTCTCTTGCATGCACGCACCACGTACAGCTCCCGCTGTAAAAATAAATTAAAGGGAAACAAAATAGTGATGATAATTAAGTAGATGCTTCATATTCATTAATTTATTCAAAAAGTTTGATATTTTTGTTTGGTTCATCTGCAACTTTGTTCAATCGGAGTTTGTGGACAATTGCTTCTACTTGCAAAATTAGTCCAAACTGAAAGACTCATCTACAACCTCATTCGAATGGGGTTTACAGAAACGGGGTTCTGTCTGTTTGTTTGCAACCTCATTTGAATGAGCTTTGCAGACAAGTGGTCCTATACAAGAAAGAGAAGGAAAAATATTTCATTTTATACTTCCATTACTTGAACCCCAAATTAATTGGGGTTTGCCGTCCTACATCACCCTTATTGGTTTCCAACTTGTTAGCAATCCGAGCACCTAAGTGCATGAAATCCTCATTCTATAATAAACAAATATGCCAATCGATTCTTAACTGACATATCTTCTCATTTGAGCTTAAACTGCAATCATAAAATTAACATTGACCTGAAATAAATATATTAGCTAGGGAAGTGGCTAGGTAGAGCATATAGATATTAACATATTTGTTAACTAATTACTATTTATCCCGAAAAATTAAATTAATAACAAAAATAATAAATTTAATTACTTAACTAATATTTAACACTCCCATGAAGTGTGGGCCTTAACACCTCCTTAATACATTTATGGTACACACCCATCTTCTCCCTCGATCAAGGGATGACCCCTCTCTCTCTCTCTGTCTATCGCCCCTCAAGCCAAAGTCGACACTGACTTAAGCTTTAGAGTATCTTCGATATCTTAAATGAAAGCTTAATTACTGAAATTGACGCCTTGGATCCCAGCTTTGCAGGTGATCATCATCAACCCAGTCCGTAAGTGCATAATTTGGGATCTAACAGATTTCTTTGTACAGATTCAAATTCCTCTGTTATGAGGATTACCATATCTAGTAATTGTATAAATATATGATGTCTACAACAAAGGCTGGTTTTTGTTACTTTAAACATCACGGACAAGTCTCCGATTTCAGCCACTTCCTCTTCTCCATACATTAGAGAGATGAGTGGAAATAAGGGACAAAAACATCAAACCCACTAACACAATTTATAATACATTTATGATCTGAAAAGGAACGTGCCTTGACATTGGCCACAAAACTTTGGGTTATTTTAAATAATATAAATTATTAATTAGTTTAATCATGATATCAACTTGTGCTGGAAAATATTTTGTAGCGATATCCTATAAAATTCTAACTCTAATTTGATTAACTTTGTACTAAACACATTATTAAATTACAAAATTACTTAAAATTTTGAGTCACGCCCATTATTAACTTACAAATAAAATTGATAACCTAAATCAAACTACTAATCTAAATCAAACTAACAGACCCAATTCTTTATTCTTTACAAATAAAATTGAATAAAAGTTTTCTATGCTATGTATTGTGAATGAATAATGCTACATATTGCATCTTTATCCAGCTATGTATCTCACTAAGCTGATGTGGCTTGAAACACTAGTGTACCCTATGCTCATTTCTCGTTTTTCATTTGACAATTCATATGTCATATTGAACTCCAAAGAGAGGGAGTAGCAGATGAACCTCACAGCCCCGACTCTACGAGCGTGTCTAATTTGCTAGTAATTCGAGCACCTAAATGCAAGAGATGCTCATTATATAATGAAAATTCTATATACGACTCCAAATGACACCTATTCTTAATGTATAGGTGTTTCACACAATATTATGCGGAAATAGATCTGACCTAACAAAATAATAATTAATAAAAAACATATATGCAATGAACAGTAAAGAACACAGATATTTTGGTTACGAAGAGGAATTCAATTAGAGAACTCTCTAATTGTAAAACCTCTCTGGGGTAGCCATACCCAGGAAATCAACTAACTCAATAAAAGAATAAAGGATTACAAGACGTTCACACTTACAAAACCTTTGCAATTAACACGATCTTGTATAAGACAAGCGACCCACTTGCCTTCTACCGCAATAGCCCTTTCCAGCTGGCACAATCCTTCTACGTGATCTCCCTTCACCGGAACTCCGGTTGACTTCACTTCCACAATCAACAAGTAAACACAAACGATCACTCTAAGAGAGAGAACAGACTCTACTCTCTTAGCACATAAAGGCGAATTCTAGATGCAGAAATTCGTCCCTCTTTCTTCCTATAGAGGTGTATTTATAATAGTCCCATCATCCCTAGACCTAGGAAAGAGTTTATATTCATTTAAAATTGTTACAGGTACGCAGTGTCCGGACGGGAACATGTGCCGTCCGGACAGGACAACAAAACACAGCCAGAAAGTGTTTTTAACACATGGCCGTCTGCAATCTCGTCCGGACGAGATTGCAGACGAGCCATTCTGCCCAGCTTCGTAGTCTTCTCTTTATGACCCGTTTTAACCTAGTAAAAATTGGAATTAGCTAAACCTCGTGAAACATGACTTTGTAGATCCTTGAGTTAGCTTTCCAACGCCGCAAAGATTGATCCAATCAGAGGTCTAAAACTCAACATATGACATTTTTTGTAAAAGTCATATGGACGGGGTCCAAACGAGACTGCAGACGAGGCTCTCGGGAATTCTTGTTTATCGAGCTCGTCCGGACGGGATTGCAAACGAGATTGCAGACAAGGCTCTCGGGAAAAATAGAATTCTTCGAGCGTCCGAACGACACTTCTTCTTGTCCGAACGGTAATTGAATGGATGATGAATCTTGGCACTTTTGGTCACCATTTTGCTTACCGAATTAAGCCAACAAGAACTTACATGTAACAAAAAATAAAATTGACTAGAAGTGTTTATGCACCAAAACTCAACGAATTTATGATTTATAATTGAAGGCAGTCAAAGATGCCAATACATTTTACCCCACTGAACTATTCATTTCTTTGCACTTTGACCTCCAATGTTTTAAAAGTGACACTTGACCCCTCCCCCCCAAACTTCCAAATTGTTGCAATTCGACCATTCTGGCTTTTTTTTCTTCCCAAAATGCCCCAATCCCAAGTTTAAAAAAAAATTAAAATTAAAATTAAAAATTAAGGTGTGGGAGGCCACCCCAGGCCTAACTAGGGTGGCCGGCCACCCCTTAATTTTTATTTTTAATTTTATTTATTATTATTATTATTTTTAACTTGGGATGAAGACATATTGGGAAAAAAAAGTCAGAATGGTCAAATTGTAACAATTTGGAAGTTTTGGGGGGTTCAAGTGTCATTTTTTAAATATTGAAGGTCAAACTACAAATTGATGGATAGTTCAGGCGAGTAAAATGTATTTTCCCCAAATTATTAACATCGAGCAGAAATAAATATATTAGCAAATTAATATATATAT
>NC_081543.1:27835077-27836198 GCF_901000735.1 Corylus avellana | reverse complement strand
GTATACTTATTTCTTACTTGTTAACTTAATTTTTTTTTTCAAATAATATACCATGAGAGCACTTAGCCTTCTCTCCCCGAATGACTAACAACAAATTTGATTGTTTATTTTAGGGATGGAGGACATACCTAATGCTGCACGTGAAGATGGAGATGTACAAGGACAAGGTGGAGAAGGTCGAAATTCTCAATCAAAACATTTCAAAAGCCCACGAGTTAAAACTAAGGCTGCCCGTTCTGTTACTCCATCCAAGAAAGCAAGCGGGCAACCGACCACCAGCCGAGGAGGTACGTACAAATTGCAATTGAGTTGGACTCTTATTAGTTTTTTTTTTTTTTTTAGAAATAATATTCACCAGCAACTAACTTTATGTTGTCACAATTATTTATGGTTTTTTATTAGTTGATCCTTTTGTTTTTGGTTTTTTATTTTAATTTTTGTATATATTTTTTTCAGTACGCAGAAGAAGAAGAAGACGGGTTGCTCAACCGGTTTTGCAAGACGAGAAAGACACTCTTAATGTTGGTGCGCACACCGTGCCCAAAACTGGAACAAAAAAAATGGACATGGTGGTAGGCCAGGGAAGAAGAAAGTGGAAGAGGATATTGATGAAGTTATCAAAGAGCTGTTGACTGACTTCGAAGCAACTGATGGCGAGGATGAGGACCTTTTCTATGGTGCTGCTGAGGTCAATAAAGAGAAGGATGGGACGTCCAAATGGTGGGAAAAAGTTGACATTAACATAGGTGATAAAGGAGCCGATTTTGGGGATGAGGAATCTGATGATGAAAGTGATGGTCTTGCAAGTTTGCAAGAAAGTGATGCTGGCGAGGTTGGAAAAAAAAGGAAGCGGTATAGACAGTTCAATCTGAAACATGACTTGAAGATTCCAGTGACGTTTGAGCTTGGGGATCAATTTGCAGATTCACATTCCTTCAAGATGGCACTGAAGACTCATGTTGTGCAGAAAGGGTTTGATTACAACTACAAGCACAATGACATGAGTAGGGTGAGTGCAGTCTGTAAATTAGAGCATTGCTCATGGAGGATTCATGCCTCTACTGATGCTACCAGGACTTGTTTTCAAATTAAGACGTACTACCCGGTTCATATTTGTGGTA
>NC_081543.1:27833474-27834977 GCF_901000735.1 Corylus avellana | reverse complement strand
CATCGGACATGCACATGTGGAAGATGGCAGGTGAGTGGGATCCATTGCTCACATGCTTGTGCTGCAATTTACATGCATAAACAAAAACCAGAAGATTATTTGGATGATTATTACAAGATGGACAAGGATATGCAAGGATATGCAGCTCGAGTTTATGGCATGGAAGGTCCACAGACATGGCCAGCTGATGATCCATGCGATGAAATCATGCCACCTATCATTAGAAGGGCTCATGGTCGACCAAAGATTAGTAGGCAAAAAGTTGTAGATGAGCCGACTAACCCCTACAAGCTAACCCGTAGTGGATATATCGTTAAATGTGGAAATTGTGGAGGTTTAGGGCATAATTATAAAGGTTGTCATTTACCTTTGAACTCAGACCGGAAGAGGTAGAAACTGAAGAAATATAAGCCGAAAAAAGATGCTGCTCAAGCACAGGTAAAACAAAGACATTTTACAACATAAGGTTCATATTCCAAAATTTGTTAACTTAATTAATATATAAGTAATATAATAATTATTGTTGGTATTTGTCTTAATGTTTGGTTAAATTATTGTAGGGATCACAAGCTCAACCCCACCCAGAAGCAGAAGCCCACGGGTCATCACAGCCAAGTGTACGTACACGTAGCCTACTCAGTCACAGGTAAAATTCAAGTTTTTTTTTTATTAAGAAAACTCTTATTTCCCGATGATTCCATAGCTGCCCACTAATATCTTAAAGCTTGGTGAAATTGGTGTTGTAATTTAGTAAATTAGTCTGCAGTTTAGCATTACTGCTTGCTGACTTGTCATCTAGATACTTTAAGGAGCTACTAAAAATACTGTGGACCTTGTTGAATCTTCATATTTATGCTAAAAAAGTTACACTAAAAGCAGTGGAATTTTAATTACTCTTGGAAGGGTATGTTGCGACATTTAATTTGAAAATATTTATTGAGATGTGATTTTGTCTTTGCTTATGTAATGGATGAACTCAGTAGATCTATTTAGGATAAGGTCTGATGGTGTATGCATTTTTGCAGAAAACATTGATGATACTATAATGGAAGCTAACTCTACTTATCAAACAAATAAAATCAATAAATAATGGGAGCTAACTCTAAGCTGGAAGTTTGGGAGGGTGTTTTAAGTTTAAGGTTAAGGAGGATTAAAATCTAGTATATGCAATGCAAGTTCAGTGTTGCACAGGTTATTTGGAAATGCTTCATAATCTTTGTCCTCTATTAGAAAATTTTCTATTTATAGAAGTGTTTGTACAACTAATATAATAATTATTTAGAAATGCTTTATAATCTTTCCCCTTTTTTTTTCTTTTTTTTTTAATGCATTTTTTGGATCCCAACATGAACCACAGGCAGAGGCAGAAGCCCACAGGTCATCACAGCCAAGTGTACGTACACGTAGGGCTACTAAGTCACAGGTAAAATCCAAGTTTTTTTGTGATTAAGAAAACTCTTATTTCACGATGATTCCCTTTTTCTTTTTCTTTTTTTTTTAACG
>NC_081543.1:27823052-27833454 GCF_901000735.1 Corylus avellana | reverse complement strand
AAACTCTTATTTCCCGATGATTCCATAGCTGCCCACAAATATCTGAAAGTTTGCTGAAATTGGTGTTGTAATTTAGTAAATTAGTCTGGGGTTTTTTTTGTACTTAAAAAACTCATATACTTGTGCTTAATTTGTAATATTCACAATGATTTCCGGTTTTTTTTTTTATATGTTGGTATTTGTCTTAATTATTATTTTTGTTAACGCATTCTTTGGATCCCAACATGAACCACAGGCGGAAGCAGCAGCGGAATCATCACATCATGGTAGTACACGTAGGGCTACACGTGTACTAAGAAGCCGAGGAAGTGGTGCCACGCAATGATCACATTTATCACTTACCAAATCTCTTCATTTTGCCTTTTTCCCGCATACCCATTTCATAATCAAGTGATATGTCGGCTTTTTTTGTTTTATGTTTGTAATATAAAAAACAATTGGGGGATTCATTTTGGGACTTTATGTGCTTGTTAGCTTGAATGTTGTTCATGAAGCATTAAACGTGCACTGTTAGTTATTGAATTACATTTTGGAATTTCGTCATGGCAATTACCAATTCCAGATCGTATTAGTGGACGGATAAAATTAATTCTGCCTGCAAATTCTACTGTACGGTTCAATATTTCAGACTTAAGAGCAACATACAAATAATCATAAATTGCCGCATACGAATAAAACTAATGCATGGAAATAGTTGTTCCATAAAAGTAATCAGCCAACCTTCAATGCATGAAAATAATTGCTACATATAAGCCATAACCATATATCCACGTGGACAACATAACTCATTAAACAATATCCTTGACAACAACAAAATAGATAGTTTATTCCACTCATAATAATCTAATTGCCTCCTTCCCATGCCTCAATGCCCCATCAACCTTAGACAAATCAACATTACACAAATCACCAACAAAAAAACCAACAAATATGTTTGGATCTTTAGTTTGCCCCTAAGTAATGACACTTCACCTTTCAGGGAATGAACTTGTTTATACAGCCCAGGTAGGACCTCCCTTCCGCGAGCACAGGTTTGTTCGCCATACCATTGGAAAAAACGACATTGGCCAACTTTCTGTAATTACACAAAAAAATATGATAATTACGAACAAGCACGAAGTAATAACTATTTCTTAAAACCAAATTCTCCAAATTCAAATACTTTTTTACGGTCATACATAGCACACCCATAGAATCGCCTCCCAGGATTTTTTATAGTAGTGGATGTTATAATTGGGCTTGTAAGTCCGCACCTACACTACACAGGTTCTATATCCTCTTTGACCGATGATATTATAGATGCCGATGACATAGACTGTTCATTCTACAGTGAAACCCACAATTATTATAAGTAATCACAGTTCCCTAATTGGTTTCACTAAATAAAATTCACAAACCTTTTTCATCTTCCCATCGTAAAATTCGCTTTCATTGTCTCCTATCCCAAAATCTTTCTTCCTCCGGTTCATCTTATAATATGAACCTAACAATATATAACTGACATGTGAGAGAATAATCAAGCTCATAAAAGAAAAATAAAATCAAGCTTGCCAAAAAATTATTCTCACTTCAATTTGTAATCTAAACAATACTGGGAAAAAAAAATGTACCCTAAACCCTAAACAAAAGATAATCACATTGTTTAAAATGTGATTCCCCTGCAGAAATAGTACTGCTCAATTTGTAATCTAAACAATACTAAGTTGTTAGTGTAGTAGCTAGAGATGATATATGAGCATAGGCGGCTCCCTACAAACATGCAAATATGCAGTGTAATCAAACATGCAATAAGAAGAAATTAGCCGTAACATCCAACCACGTATATAATACTGCTCAATTGTAGAATGATGAAACTTCCCTAAAAAAATTTACAAAGTCATCAAAACCCAACCAACCACAATCTATCATATCCCAACAATAATACCACTTTTTTCTCCATCGAAAAATACTTTTCTTCCAAATGTTAATACTAATATGATTAACATTTCTTTCAGTAATTGACATTTCTTCTCATCAACTAAAAAGGTTGCAAAAATATTGGAGGACCTAAAAACAAAGTCATGCATAGAAAAGTATGGCATGAACTATTAGGTAAAAAAAAAAAAAAAAATTTCAAAAAATACTGCTCAATTGTAGCATGATGAAACTGGCGTAAACTATGCTCAAAGAATTCCTATTTTCATGTCCTCGGCAATCCACCATTTGAGTAGAGAAGCAAAAAAATAAAATAAATAGTTATACAGATGAAAAAATCCCCCTTGACCAACTTGCCAGTGCACACGAAAAAACAACTGTCTCATTCCAGGACCACAACCAAGGTGGACCACACTTATTGCCAATCAACAATAATGTTGGACAAAAAAAAGGTTGGGGATGGGGTTTCGACCAAAAGGTTCCAAGACAACAAAAAAATTCAAAAAACAACTATTAAAGGCTTCCATTTCAGTCAATCAACAAAACCCACAAAGAAATTCCGGAAAATACCTTCGTCGAAACCAGATTTTTCCGATTCAAAATATTGTGATTGGACGGAAACCTAGCCGAAAAAGTCACGCCGGAATGAGTGATTTAACCGGTGGGTACTGTCGCCGGTGGCCTCTGTCGCCGGTGGGTTCGGTCTCTGGTGGTTCTGTCGCTGGCGGGGTCTGCGTCGGTGGGTTGCCGCTTGAGGTGTATCGGGTGGTTTGTTTTTTTGACCATATGAAACTTGAGGGTTTCAAAAAAGATGCCCTCAAGTTTAAGCCAAACTCACCGTTTTGGATAGTCCAAAACGGTGAGTTTTATATCCTACGTGTCTAATGTGAACACGTAGGATACAAAAATTCCACTGAGGTGGACTTAAGTGAAACGGTTCGTTTAACTCCAATAACGGCAGTTAACAAAAATTAACGGTAGGGAGTTTCTAGTAGTTTCGAGTGACACAGGGACTAAATTTCAAAAAAAAAAAATACCCAGGGAGTTTTTAATAAAAGTGCGTTGACCTAAGGATTTTATATATGATTTCCCTTAAAAAAATAATGACCAATTTGATAAAGTAGATGAAGTCATGCATGCATGTTCTTAATTATATTGAAATTGTTCAAATTGCAGGTAAATAATGCAGGAGTTAGTGGATCCACAATTGACATGGAGGGTCAAAAGGACTTAAACTAGGACTTAATGCAGTAAGTCTCTCAATGTAACATAATCTCTCTGTCTCTGTTTCAAATTGAGGTCATAATCCAGGAATTTTAAGCAGTTACTACAAGATAAAGCGTTAAATTAAATGAAAAGGTAAACCTAATATATAGTTTAATGTTTTCTTTCCCACATTGTAGAAAAGGAAGTTTCATAAAATCAAAAAGTAAAATAGTCTTCAAATGATTTATATGTATATATATATATATATATATGCTACATCATTAACCAAGGCATACCGTGTTAAAGATAACAGGTGCAAATGCTGGATCCTCGAAGAAATTTTTGAAGCAAACTTATGAAACTGCAGCAAATTGTCTAAGAACAAATTATTATGGGATCAAGCTAGCTAGTGAGCAAAGAATTTATTCCTCTTCGTCAATTATCCAATTCAGCTAGATTAATAAATGTCTCCTCCACTTTGGGACAGCTGAAGGTACAAAACTATTAATCCAAAAGCAGGCACATTTAGTTATGCCACACATTTAGTTATGCACAATTCCTCTCAACAATAATTAATCAAATCACCTTGTGACATTTCAAAACACTTGGGAACTTTATGGTCTTTTGTCGACGATATAGATCAAGTGCAACTTGGGTTCGTTTGTGTTTGCAATTTAAATTAAATAGCAATTTTTAAAAACACAGTTACACGTTTATTAAAATTGCATTTTAGTATTTAAAATCGTACTTCTATAAAAAGGCACCTTTTTGCATTTGATTTGAAGACTAGATTTTTCTACATTTTCAAATCGCAATTTTTAAAAAAAAAAAACACACACACCCAAATGATATATTTTCTGAGATTTTATTTAAAATCCCACTTTTGGTCTGGGAAATCACAGTGCCAAACTTACTCTTAGTTTCAAGAATTGCCATCTGCATGTTGGGATTTGTGCCTTGACAATTGCACTAAATTTTTGGTGCTAGAAATTGTTTGACCATGTTGGAAAGATTTATAGGTTGTCAATTGTCAATGTATTCCAGTTTATTTCAAATGAGAATGCAAGGAGCTAGGAAATGTAGATGGCCTAAAAGAAGAGAAAGTGGACAACGTGATGGAAGGGTTCTTAGAAGATGTGAAGGCGAATTTGATAGAAGACAAGGGCTGGCCTACAATTTTTCTGCTTATTTTGTCTCCAAGGCAGCTCTGAATGCTTACACGAGGATTCTGGCTAACAAATATTCCAACATTGCCATTAACGCAGTTAATCCTGGCTATACCAATACAGAATTGAATGGAAACACTGGAGTCTTGACTGTTGAAGAAGGAGCTATAGGCCCTGTCATGGTGGCTTTGATGCCTGAAGGTGGACCTTCCGGCCTCTTCTTTGATCAAACAAAAGTCTCAACCTTTTAACCGATAATTAATGTAATACAATGCAGTTGCTGATCATTGTTCATGTCAAACGTTTTGTAGAAACTTCCTTGCTTCTTGTAGTTGGCTTATTTTATAGTTATATTGAATAAAAGCTTTCTATGTTATATGTTGTGAAACGTTCTTTTAGCTTTGACTATTTGCAAATTTCTATTTTTACATGGGATTCCTCTTTTTTATTATTAAGGCAGTTGCCCGATGTAATAACCTGAAAATTAATATAATTAACTTTCATATAATTAACCGTCGCGATTTATGAATCACTTATTTTTCAGTAAAATATAAAAGGGATTCCAACAAATGTTATAGATTAAATTTCCTTAAAACTCCCGGCACTTTGCATTTTCGGGACAATGATATTGTACTACAAGTCTTTTGGGACAATGCCAACTTTACTAAGAAAGACTTAAAGACTTGAATAGACTATATGGAGAAAAGTTATAATTAATGTTAATTAATTATATATATTGTGCACGATTTCTTTTTTTTTTTTTGAAAAATCAATCTTGATATTCTTTCATAAAATGGATCATTGACAGAGCAACTGCTCTGTCAATATAATATCTCTGATACAAGATGGACACTCCTCATTCTATTCAGTATCATTGACCTGTTGAAGGGCCAGTCGTGCTAAGCCATGAGCCACCCTATTCCCCTCACGATGTACATGCTTAACTTGCCACCTAGAAAATTTATTTAAATTTAGCTTGACATCATCAATCAGGTCTCCCACCTTACTAGTGTTCAGCCCCTTCTCGTGGATAGCATCAGTAATTTGCTTTGCATCACCTTTGATAATAATATGCTGCACTCCTTTCTCTCTCCCAAATACAGTCCCATGGTAGAATGCCAAAGCCTCAGCCACAACTGGATCCCATAAGCCCCTTTTTCTGATGCATTTTGCAGCTAAGAATATTCCTTCTTGATCACGCATGGCTAGACCGAAGCCCATCACTCCTTCTTTTTTATTCAAAGCTGCATCCACATTTACTTTAATCCACCCTGTTTCCGGTTTGGTCCACCGAACTTGACTTTGCGTATTGGGCACATTTTGCTGGTGTTCAAGCTGATTTGCTTGCTCAGAATCATGCACTGCCTGTTCAGCGTTTCTAACCACAGAATCTGGGTGGACGAAAGTGCCCTAAAAAATCATAGCATTTCGTCTTTGCCAAATGCTTCTCGATATCACTGAGAACAAACACAGAATTTCTATCCCCCCCTTTGCATACAAATCCCCTGCTACCTGGAGAAAATCTGGCCCTGTAGAGCTACTCTTCTGGAAGACCTTGTGGCTAGCTCCCCATACATCTCTCGACGCCGGACATTCCCACAAAGCATGGGACATAGTTTCAGCCTCCAAACTGCAAATGGGACATATGGGGTCCTCAATAACCCTTTTCCACAATAGATTATCTTTAGTCGGTAAAAGGTTTTGACATGCCCGCCACATAAAATTTTTAACCACATTTGGAGCCTGCATTTTCTAGATTCCCTGCCATAAATCTTTTTACCCCTTTCTACTTGAGCTCTCAGGTTGTAGTCCACTCTCTTGCTCTTTTAACATATGATAAGCACTTCTTACCGAGAATTTTCCATTTTGAGTCCCTCTCCATACCAACTTATCCGGCTTATTTAGGCAATTGAATGGGACCTCTTGTATGGCCAACTGATCCTCTACATTGAATAATTCTCTTAGCAAAATTAAATTCCAGATCTGTCCCTCATAGTCAATAAGCTCTTTCACTTTTGCTTCCGAATCCAACAATTTTGGCGGTGACTTCACCATAAAAGTGGATGGATTGCGAATCCATTTATCACCCCATATCCGAACTTTGGAACCGTCCCCAATTCTCCATATCAACCCATCATTTATTACTTTGCATGCCCCTTGTATGCTTCGCCAAGCGAAGGAAGGTTTATGCCCCAATTGCGCCTCCAATATTGTACAATCGGAATAGTACTTTCCTTTTAATATTTGTGCCGTCAAGCTATCCGGATTTATCTATAGCCGCCAACATTGCTTTGCCAAGAGAGCTTGATTGAAAAAAATGAGATCCCGGAACCCCATACCACCGTGTGATTTAGCCACTCCTAGCTTCTCCCAACTCATCCAATGGATGCGTTTCTCATTTGATTTGTTACCCCACCAAAACTTCTTCATCATAGAATTTATATGATTTCTCTGCTATAACAAATTCAATAATTCGTGGCAGTCAAATATGCCGATCGATTCTTGATTGACATATCATCTCATTTGAGCTTAAACTGCCATCATAAAACTAAAATCAAGCCGAAATAAATATATTAGCATATTAATAAATATTTAATTTCCATGGGAAGTAGCTAGGTAGGGAATAGGGATAGTAGGATAATGATAGATGTTACTTTTGTGTCCACTCAAAATGAATATGTGTTCAGCGATGGGAGATGTAGTATGTTCCAAGGGAACTCAACCAGGGGGCCCACGTTCTTGCAAGAATGGCTACGGCTAAGGAGATGAATAATGTTTGGTTCAATGAACCACTAGAGTGTATTAGATTGATAGTAATGGCAGAGCAATCTGTTCTGATTCCATCGAATTGATTTAATGAGAATGAAAGCTTTTGAGCCAAAAAAAAAATTAATGTGTCTTTTTTTATATCAAAATTTAATAATGATTTATCACAAATTCAATGGTAATTTTAAAAGTCACACTAACTTTAAGTAGATATAAAAGAGACTCAAAGATAACGTTTATCATAACTTAGAGATAGTAATATATTAATATCGTGCCCAATTTAATATATTATTAGCAGGTTTCGTGTCCATTGTATATAGATGAAATTAAGATTGTTAATAATATATTATTCACAAATAGTTATGAACAGGTTGTTTTCTTATTTTATATGCGGAAAATTAAGTTTTCCAAATTAAAGTCAAGAGATAGATCACCTTCTATAGGCTGCATGTTGTTATATATTACCTATTAAAAGGGAGTTTGAGCACACGTAAGGGGAGTATTAAATTAATGATTAAGTGATTAAATTTACCTCTTCTTATTAGTTTAAGCTTTAAGATAACTGGTAATTTAACATGATATCAGAGCCGATGGTCATAGGATTGAACCTTAACTCCGTCAAATCACTTCCATTTCAATTAAATATTCAAAGTCTAAGCTTTTGGTAAAAGTGGTGATTTAGCTTGGTTATCAGGGTCAAAGGTCCTAGAATCGAACCTTGACTCCATCAATTCACCTCCCATTTAAATTAAATATTCTACATGTTAGGCCTCACTTATTAAGGAGTTTGAGCTCACATATAAAGAGAAGTGTTAAAGTAATGATTAAGTCTCCCATTTCAGCCAAAACATCAAACCCTCTAACTTAATTTATAATACATTTATGGACTGAAAAGGCCACGTGACTTGACTTTGGCCACAAAACTACTTCAAGTTATACTAAATTATCTACTTTTCTCCATAGGGGGGGCTCCACAGCCTTTCCCACTATAATGCTCGACAAAATAGAACACAACAACACATTAAGTGTTATTAAGACAAAAATAACATGAATAAGATATTCCTTAAAATACTTTAAGAGTACGAGAGTACTACTCGGGGAAGGTAGGAAAAGAAAAGGAAAGGAACAAGAAAATGGGATCTAAAGAGACCTCGAAAAATCTTGATCAGACCGTCTTGGCTGATACACATATGGCAATAATTAAGGTTGGTAACTCGTGTTCGCATATCTCATTGATGGTTGTAGAACTCATAGTCTTCTTTATTATGCTTGTGGAACCATATCCTGTTAAAAAAAAACAAAAATTAATCCTTTTTTTTTTTTCCAAATTCAAGCTTCAACCTTGAATTTGAGAGAAAATGTTAAAACTATATCCCATTCCATGTCTGTTTCTTTGTCTTGCTCACAAAAGTTAATAGACGTCACAGTATACGTAACAAGTCTTAAACTTAGCTTTATAGACGTCACAGTATACGTAGCCAAGCAAGATAGCAACTGGGAAGATGTCACTGCATGCGTAGAAAACCCAGAGATGAGCAACTATTAATACGCCACAACCTTACCTTAAACCATCCAAACAACAGAAAAACCACAAACTTCCATAAATAATCGTCAACGAATTGCAGAAACAAGTCAACAAACATGACGAAGAGGTAATTTCATCTTTAACAACATGTTTTAATATGAACCTCAGATGTATATTATAATATATCGTAGTAAGTAGTGAAACATCGATCTTAATTTCTTTGTTTTTGCATTTGTTTCAAACTCTTTTTTTCAGGATTGCAGTTGTTACGGGGGCAAACAAAGGGATAGGATTTGAAATATGTAAGCAGCTAGCTTCAAATGGGGTGGAGGTGATATTAACTGCTAGAGATGTGAGGAGGGGAAATGAAGCTGTTGAAAAACTCAAGGCTGCTGGATACTCCGATGTGATTTTTCATCAACTTGATGTGGGGGACAAGGCTAGCATTTCTTCTTTTGCAAATTTCATCAAAACTCAATTTGGGATGCTTGACATATTGGTACATAATCCAACTCTCCGATACTTGTGATCGGGTGTAATTAGTTGCCTGTATTGCATGCATGGGTGGCTAACGTGACCGGATACCGTAGATAATTAAGCCTTTTACTGATTTGTATAGTCTAGACACCTGCTTAAGTAGGTAAGGAAACACCTATCCTCTTATATTAACTGCCCGCATTGTATGTTCTGATCCTTGGTAAGACACTTGATTTTTATGGAGAATATGACTTCGATTTGTAGATGGGAATATCAAAATTCATAGGGATGTGTATTTCCTATTGCTTGACTAGGCTGCTTTTCCAACCTGTTCATAGTATGGAAAAGAGAAACGAAAAAGGATAAGTATGGATGAGCCCTTATCCAATAGTCTAGCTAAGGAAGATTAATTATATAGATACCTTTCTAATCGGTCTATACTTTTGAATTAAGATGAAATCATGTGATCTTTTTTTTGATGAAAATAAAGTCATTTAGTTTACCATTAATGGTAGTGGTTCAGTGGTCTCAATAAAATTCTCCAAATGGTTTTAGATATGTACTAAGGTGAGAGTTTAACTTCTGAAATAAGAATCATCAATCCTATTAGTATTAGCTGTTTTAGGTCCCACTGATTTCTTGATGGAATTGACTCAGGTTATGATTTAGTTGGACTTAAGAAACAGTATGTGGTTCCCATCGTCTTGGTCCCTCCATGTACGGCTCTTAGCGAGTAGGGACTACTATAGTCATACTTAAATAAAATAGCCATAAGTGATCTCCTCCGCCGGCTTTTTTGAATAGGAAAAAAAAGAGTCATTTGCTTGGTGAAAAATAACGACCAATAACCATACGAAGTCTTGTTCTTATCCCCCATTTAGTACTCTAATATTGAAATTATTTTAAATTGCAGATAAACAATGCAGGGATTGCTGGATCCATAATCAACGCAAAAGATCAAGAGGGCTTAAAACAAGGGTATGATGAAGTAAGTTTCCCAATGTAATATAATCTCTATCAGCATTTTAAATTTAGAGTATAATCCAGACAATATATAGTTTAATATTTTCCTTCCCACACTGTAGGAAAGAAAGTCTCATAAATGCAAAAAATAAAAATAAATAAAAGGACGAAGTTTTACTTCAAACATGAATCAAGGAAATTCCTCAAATACAATTTATTAAATTAACATATGTCTTTAGAGTATATTATTCTTATATGCATTTTCACATGCACTAAGGACAGATACCACGTACATGCTTGGTTAATTTTATGAGAAAATTACAAAATTAGTCATTGTGATTTACCTTATTTGCAATTAACTTTCAGTGGTATCAAAATGAATTCA
>NC_081543.1:27811882-27822952 GCF_901000735.1 Corylus avellana | reverse complement strand
AAAACATTCTTTAAGATTTAACAACAAAAGCTGTTGTTGTAAATCTTTGTTCTCAGTTTCAACAATATGCAAATCATTTTGCAAGTCAGAATATCTTTCTTTATGTTACTAATCTCATGTTGCAAATATGAGATAGTAACTATCTTGGATTTTTGTTTCGAAAATCGTTTCAAGGTATCCTCAAGAGAGATTTTAGTGCCAACAGGTTTTTCAATATCTTTAATCATGAGTTTCTTAAGTCTTTTAAGATAGTCTTCTTTTAGATCAGGATTTTCAATTTTTGAAATCAAAGTGAGAAGTAAATCTTCTTGTTCTTCTGATTTGGTCAGGACAAAACAAGTTTTCGCATTGCAGCAAGATTCAGCACAACCAATTCTAATACAATTTTCAGAAATTTCATATATATATATATATATATATATATATATATATATATATATATAGATCTTGAATCTATAAAAAATCTAAGAAATCTTCTCAAAACGCTAGAGTCTATCTAAGGTTTGAAGGAAAATAAGGAAGAAATTCAATTCTAAGACTTTTATTGATAAAAACTTACATATAATCAAAAGCTACGTTCTTGGGTCTATAAAACATATATTTATAGACTCTCAAACCCTAAATCTAAAAGTAATACGAAATAAAGTCGGTTTGTAATTCTACGAGGTCCGTCCAGACGGGATATACCTCTGTCCAGACAGGCACTAGATAAAAGTGCGTAAATTAAATATAGAGACGTGTTCGGACGGCCAGAAGCCATGTCCGGACGGGCTTTCTAGAGACTTCACTTTCAACAACATGTCTAGACATGCTGGATCGGCGCCAAGACACAAATTCCAGAAACTTCAATTTAGACCCTATGTCTATTTTGACCTAGTAAACATTGAAATTAGCTAAACCTCGTGAAACATGACTTTGTAGATATTTGAATTAGCTTCCAACGCCACCAAGATCGCTCTAATTCGATGTCCGCAACTCGAGTTATGATCTTTCTAATAAAGCTAGTCAAGTATCTGTTCCACCCTACATCAGCAGCTTAGCGTATAGAGATCACTTGCACAAGATAGGTGGGCCCTACAGCCTCATTTTATTGTGGTTGTCCAAATTGCATGCAACTCCAATTATAATAGATTATAATCAATTCATACGTCTAATGGTGCATATATTGTCATGCTATTTAAAAATTTTAAATAATTTGGCTCCATATATACTATTAAGTACAATAAAATAAAATTTAGAGCATGAAATGGTTTCATTTTCATTTTACTTGAAAAGTCTCTCAACCTTGACTTCTAGCAGTAAATTTTTATTTGTTATGATGAGCTTTTTTATTTGGTTTTGCGTTGCACCGGATTGTTGTCGCTCAAAGCTCATAATAGGCTTGTCTCTCCTGTCCCGCGGGATCTCATCCGCTTTATCATCAGTTTTGCACGCCAATCTTATAGTCTTCTTTTGATGCTTGCCCCACCATATCCGGTTTAAAAAATAAATAAATCAATCCATGCCAAACTTATATCCATTGACGGAAATGATCTATGAGAAATTTATGAACAAAATAATGAAGTACAAATAATAGTACAAACAAAATCACTTAAACTCAAAAGTTTTAAAACACCCAAATCTCACTTTCACATAAAGAGAATTAAATACAAAAAAGAAAGCTTCTATAAAATTCTCTAAGCTTTTCGTGAAATAACTCAAAACACAATATCAATGGTGTATCTCTGATACAACGTAACTTAGTGAGCTGCAGCGAATAATAACAATAATGAATGGATATGTATTTATAGATCTTGATTCTATTAAAGGATCTAAGAAATTTTCTCTAAAACGCTAAATACTCTTTAGATTTTGAAGGAAAAACAGAAGAACGCTAAACTCTGAGGCTTCTTATTGAACAAAACTCAATTATAAATAACAATTGCATTTCTAGGATCCATAACGTATGCATTTATAAGCCCCCAAACCTTAAACCTAATAAAATAACAAAACTAACTTGTATTGAAATTCTACGCAGCTCGTCCAGACCGAACTTAAGGCAGTCCGGACGGCCACAGACATAAAACATTAAAAACAACAAAATTAACATAGGCGTCTAGACAGTCTCTGGACGAGATTGTAGACAAGGCTCTTGAGTTGAGGCTCATCCGGACATTTGCAGACGAGGCTCTCTGATCTGCATCATCTCTCTCAAATTGCTCTTCTTTTTCGGCAATTTCAGCTTATTTCTTCTTCTTGACAAAATGACCGAATGGTGCTATGTACATAGTTGAGAAGAAAAGTGTCGGTCAAAATAAGCTTCTCAAGGAAGGAGCCAAATTAAGCAATAATAAATGAGAGACAACAAAAGGTGTGGGAGGGAAAAATAAGTCAAAGACTTGATGAGAAAATCAAGTCACCTACTCAACACTAAACGTATACGTAAAAACTAACAAGGAAGATAGCAATTAGTAGAAAGATGTCACTGCGTGCGTACGTAGAAAACCCAGAGATGACCAACTATAAATACCCCATAACCTTACCTTAAACCATAAAACCAACAGCAAAACCATAAGCTTCCTGCTTCCCATAAACAGGCGTCAACGAATAGCGGAAACAAGTCAACAAACATGACGAAGAGGTAATTAATTGCATCTTTACCAACAACGTTTTAATATGAGTAGTGAAACATCCTTAATACTCTCCCTTAAGTTCTTTGCTTTTGCATTTGTTTCAAACTTTTTGCTTCAGGATTGCAGTTGTTACGGGGGCCAACAAAGGGATAGGATTTGAAATATGTAAGCAGCTAGCTTCAAATGGGGTGAAGGTGATATTAACTGCTAGAGATGTGAAGAGGGGCAGTGAAGCTATTGAAAAACTCAAGGCGGCTGGATATTCCGATGTGATTTTTCATCAACTTGATGTGGTGGACAAGGCTAGCATTTCATCTTTTGCAAATTTCATCAGAATCCAATTTGGGAAGCTTGACATATTGGTATGTAATCCAACTCGATCTCTGCTACTTGTGATCGCGTATAATTAGTTGTTAATTAGTTGTCTGTATTACACGGGCAGTTATTGCGATTGGATAGGAAAGCCCTGAACTGGTTTGGACTACCCGATTGGCGCGAGACCCACCTACCCTCTCATATTAACTGCCTGTATTGCATGTCTAGATCCTTGGTAGGATACTTTGATTTTAATGGAAGATATGACTTTGACTTGTATAGATGTGAAATTCATATGGATGAACCCTTATTCAATAGTCTAAGGAGGATAAATAATCATATACAGATACCTTTCTAATCAGTCTATAGTTTTGAATTAAGATGAAATCATGTAGTGTTTTTTAGATCATGATGAACATAAAGTCATTTGCTTGGTGAAAAACAAAGACCAATTTAAGTAGATGAAATCGTGTTCTTAATTATCCCCTCTTTTAGTACTCTGATATATATTGAAATTGTTTCAAATTGCAGATAAATAATGCAGGGATTACTTCAATTATCGGAAGCTTGGAGACAGATTATGAGCAAACTTATGAAACAGCCTCGGATTGTATAAGAACAAATTATTATGGGATGAAGCAAGTGAGCAAAGAACTAATTCCACTTCTTGAATTATCCAATTCGGCAAGAATAATAAATGTCTCCTCCTCCCTCGGATGGCTAAAGGTACAAATATATATACAATATTATATAAAAGTTAGATGCTACTAACAATGGAAAAAGGCACGATTCCTCAACAAATTAACACAGGGTTAATCAAATCATGACAATTCAAAACACTTGGAAACTTCATGGTAATTTCTGATTTTTAATTTTTCTGTTTGTATTTCAGAATATCTCAAATGAGAATGCAAGAAAGGAGCTAGGAGATGTAGATGGCCTCACAGAAGAGAAAGTGGACAATGTGGTGGAAGGGTTCTTAGAAGACATCAAGGAGAATCTGATACAAGTCAAAGTCTGGCCTTCAAATTATCCTGCTTATATTGTCTCCAAGGCAGCTCTAAATGCTTACACAAGGGTTCTGGCTAAGAAGTACCTCAATATTTCCATTAACGCAGTTACTCCCGGCCTAGTCAAAACGGATTTGAATCGAAAAACCGGGGGCGTGTCTGTTGAAGAAGGAGCTCAAGGTCCTGTCATGCTGGCTTTGATGCCAGAAGGTGGACCTTCCGGTCTATTCTTTTATAAGACGGAATTGTCAACCTTTTAACTCATATATAACTGGTACACTACAATGTAGTTGCTCATTTCCATGTCTCATTTTGTAACAATTCCTACGGTTCTTGTAGTTGTTTTACTTTTTCACTTACAAAGTTTTATATGTTATGTATTTAGAAAGGTGTTAGTTTTTGTGTTGGCTAATTCGGTGATCAAAACGGAAGTTCCAAAGCTCCAAGATTCATTCACAAGACAAGGCAATCCAAGAGCTCAAATACATGATAGCAAAACGGAAGTTCCAAAGCTCCAAGATTCATTCACAAGACAAGGCAATCCAAGAGCTCAAATACATGATAGCGTCCGGACACGAAGATAGAGCTGTCCGGATACAATTTCCAGCAAGTAGATTTTCACCCCATGCAGTGGCCGTCAGGACAGCAAGCTCCCCTGTTCGGACGGGATATGTTAAACGAAAAGAGATGGATCTGAGCTCAAACATCTGCATTCTGATTGAAAAAACTACAGTTTGAAAGTTTCAATCGCAGATGGCATTAAAAGTAAGCATTGATGAATAAAACACCCTTATACACAACCTTATATACATACGGGTACACACCAAAACTGCGTCAGCATACATCTTTGGTTCCAAAACCAAAGAAGACATTGATAAATCTTTGGTTCCAAACAAAAAAAACCATCACAAGAAGACATTAATGGATACATCTCCACTAGTCGGTAAAAATCATACTCAAAAATTAAAATCTAAAAGCTTATGTATGAAACAGAGTGGTGCATAAGGGAAGTAGCATATACTGATATAAGAAAGAAGACCTTTTTAGAATTCACAGTTCAAGAAGTTCTTTCAAACATCGAACTTAAGTCACACAACCAATACACTGTAACATAAAAATAAAAGCGGAGAACAAGTTCAGAAATCACAAAAATGTAAAGGATTTATCAAAAAAAAAATCACTAAAATTTTCCCATAATCTACCTAAGGGTCTGTTTGGAATTGCGTTTGAAGGGCCTAAAATTACTTTTAATACTCAAAAAGCCCGTTTGAAGAAAAACGTACTCGTTTGATAGAAAAATTAAAAGCACTTTTAAATGTTCAAAAAGCTAAAAGATGGCCAAAAAAATACTTTTAGTAAAAGCTTAAAAATGAAACTTTTGCCTAAAAGCTCTTTTTTACTTAAAAGCTTTATTTCTCAAACTCAATCCCAAACAGGTTAGCTATCAAATGGGTATAAAGAAAATCATCAATTTAATCTCAACCCAAAAGACCCAATCAACTTTCCCTCAACAACAAACACCATCACCAATCAACGAGAGGTAAGAAAATTGGACGGCTGTTCGAGTGAGATTACCTCAAGTAGAATTCTGAATCCTCTTGGTTCACTGATCGGATGGCTAGAGGAGAAGAGGGAATGCGTTTGATTTACGGAGGGGCAAGGAAGAATTCGGTTTGGTGAAACTGAAGAGCCTTTCGTTTCTTGGTCGGAAAGAAGAAAAAAAGGAGCGGGAATATATACTTTAATAGTCCGAAGTATCTTTCATTTCCTAACTATACGTATATGACTTTAAACTTTAAAAATTCACCTCGACTATTATGGGTCAAATTAAAAATTTTTACATTTTTTTAAGTTATTAATAAATAAAATTAAAAAATATATTAATTGGACTAATATGAAAAGGGTCACCCCTTTTTAATGTTTTTTTAATTTTCTTTCAAATGATTTTTTTTTAATGAATTTAAGGGTATTTTGGGAAGAAAAATGAGAAAGTGTCTAATTTGATACGCGGTGGTAATATGGGAGGTCATACTGTCACTTTTTAAATTTTTAGGTGTAAGTACAAAATGAATAACTGTACAAGAAGTAAAAAGTGTATTTCTCAAAAAAAAAAAAAAAAAAAACCAAAAGATTAATTAGTAAAAAGTGTATTTTATCCCATATTTAATTAACCTTTGAATAACCTTTATTAAACAAATATATATAATAATTGGTTAAAACTGCCTAAAATACAAGTATATTATGAGATAGTTGTAAGATAAAAATGTGGTATATATCGTTACTCAAAATAAAATGTTGCTTCCTTTTTCGAATGGACCCTCGATTTCAAAAATTATCATAGATGGTATCTGTATTAATTGAAGGACCCAAATGGTACTTCCATCAAATATTTTTAAAGTCATCGCCTTTCACAAATGCAACACGTTCCATACACCACATCATATTAAGTAAAAATTTAAAAAGAAAAAATAAAATTGAAGTTAAAAAAATAAAATTAGAAAGGAAAAAAAAATTTAAAATGGTTCAGTTACCCTAAGCTGACCATAGGGGGTGGCCAAAACCACCCCTAACCCGCAATAGGAGTGGCAAGAGCAACCCCCCTTCTTTTTTTTTTTTTTAATTTTAAATAATAAAACATAATAAGACATGTGACAATTGCTAATTGGTTTGAAGTGTCTCTCCGCTGGGCTTGCGAGTATCTCTATGCCACTTTTTTTAATCCAATAAATCCATTTAATAAAACAGCCTTACCACGTGTCGTAATAAAGTTAATCTAGTTTGACTCCCACAACCAAACCTTTTTTTTTTTTTTTTCTTTAAACAAAAACGACACTATCATTAAATGGCTAGCATTAGTTGTTATTACGTACAACAAAATTAGGTGGCGAGCGTGGATTTGAAGCCAGACAGAGAGACAGAACACTCACATGCTTCATAACCTAATATTCACATTCCCCACCTTCCTAGTATTCCTTTTTCCTTTTTACATTGGAGTGGAAAATCAGATTTGGAATTGTGATTCATTACTCATAGGAATCGGATGGAAGAATATTGCTCACCAAGTACATAAATTACACAATTTGTTTCCATTTCATCAGAAATTAAAAATTTGTACACTATTGAATTCAAAGTTTCTTGTAAAAGGCCTCCCAAACTTCCCAACCCACAGCATGAATAATAGGTCCTCCTCAAGCTTTCGAACGGCTCCGGCTCCGGCTCTGGCTCTGGGCAGCGTTTCGTCGTGCGCAGCATCCGACAAAGTATATCATCGACTGCATTGCACAACAAATGAAACATAAGTGTCAAGTAAAAGGACAACATATATAGACAGGTCATTTGTGTCTTACCAAGACAAGAAACAAAACAATATTGAAGATTGCAACCACTCTCCACTCGATTTTCATGTATTGTGCAACACCAGCCCTGGTGAGAGATTGGGAAAAGGCAAAATGTAGGAAGATTTATTCAAGAAAAAGAGGAAAAGACAATGAGGTAATGATGATGCTTACTTGCAGGAATCACAATTATAGCACTTGATGGCCCGGGAGTTCTTGTAAAGTTTGCAGTCATGGTTGGAACTAACTGGATGAAAGCTCAAGTCATAGTATGATGCATTCACAGCAGGATAACCACACCTATATTTGAGTTGAATAATAGCAAATATTGATGTCAGTAACTTGGATCATCACCATTTTGAATTATTGTCTGAAATAAACTGCATATATAATCACATATGTGTGAAAAACATTGTTGGAATCTATGTACTTTTTACTTGAAGAGGATTTTAGCTTCAGAATGGAGAAAACTTTACAAAACAACGGCAAGGCACCTACTCAGATGGCGGTCGACAGCAGCCAGCCTCAATGGGGCTCAGTTTTGCCAATTTATATTGTTTAAGGGTCTGCAATCAACAAGTGAAGAAATCTTAAACCAAATGGTGGGGAGAAGTGAAAACATCCCCATTCATGTCACAGGAGAAAAGATCAACAAATTCGATATAAAAGTTCAAAACCAGACCTTATACTTCTTCGATAAGTTATTGCAATCTTCAGATTTCACAAGACAGCTCTTCAAGCGCTTCCATTTTTCGGTATCATTCAGCTAAATTAAGAGACCAACATCAAGCATTATTACATAACAAAGCTGACACTGATATTCTTCGCATTGCTAATAATATAATATTCTCACCTGTTTTAGAAACCATGAGTGATAGTCTTGAAGTTGATACTCTTTATACCTAACCAAACAAGAAGACAGATATTAATTGCAGACATCATGTCAACCCTAGTTGACTCTTGCATAAGAGAATCAAAACAAGAAAGAAGTAATGACAGAATATTACCATTTAAAAAGGAATTGAGCATTTTACCAACCAAAAGCAAAGTGAGAGGCAACAATGATGATGCTATCAGATGAATTACAAGTATTCTCACCTCAAACCAACAACGCTATGACCAGATCCATTATTTGTTACAATAAACCTACAAGGAAAGGAAGAAAGTTACATAAGATTAGAACAAGCACCAAGAAGAAGTGAGTGTGTTACTTGTTAAAAAACACTTCTTAGAAAGAAGGCAAAATAAAGATTAAACTATTGGCGAAGAGAATATGTCATATAATATTATTGTTTTGAATCAAACTCATGTTTTTTCTCACAGCATTCACATAAAAATAATTGAATATTAACATTCATACTTTAAATGAAGAATGACCACAGTAAATCCTTTAAGTGGATTCAAAAATGAGTCACCTCTAGCAGTAAAATTGAGTGCTTTGTATGAGATTTGCAAGTAGAAAACGTAAAAATTATATTATTTACTAACTAAAAAAAAAAAGTAACATTAAAGACAATAGTGACAAAAGCACCAGAGTGATTTGGGAAGATCATGTTTTACTTATTTAACCAACACTATCTTCAGAGAAATTACTTCCATTGGAGCTGCATTGAACACAAATGAATACCACACCTGGAAACCCACTCTGGCAATTTAGGAAATGGTGACAAAAGCACCAGATTGATTTGGCAATATACCCTCAACATATATCATTAGTTGTCAATAGATTTAGTGTCTTCTCCTTGTTCTGTTTGTCATAAAATTAGCCACACAATCATATTCCACTCATCCGCTCAACTCAAAACCACATCTTCATCGCTTTTTGAGGTTTGCATTTAATGTCCAGTTCCCATATAAACTCATGCCACAACCATGCAATTTCGTTTTCTTCTAAAATGTACAAATTTTACTAAAATGAACCAAAGGGTAGCTACACGTATACAAGGGAAGCATACAATAACTCAAGTCTGGAATAAACTAGAATGAGCTAGCACCAACACCAGCTAAAAACAAAATCTAGAAAGAAAGTAGTAGAGAGATCCACTCTCAAGGGGAGGTATTTAAGCTTCTGAGAAATGCGAGCTTAATGTCCTTCAACACTCCAAAAGCTTGAGAGTTCCTCACCAAAGATTGCACATCAAGCAAAAAGGCATAAAACTCCAAAACAATCTTCTATTTTTGTAGCCAAAAGCCCCATAACAACTTGTCAAAAGTCTCACAGAATTTGAAAACACTCAACTAATACCAAAAGACCAAAAATTAAAACCAGAACACTTAAGCGGTAGCATGATGTGACAAGTAATGATCCACTTATTCTCCATCGTTTTAGACATATAAGACCAATTGACTAGATTTTCTGTTTAATATGATTATTTCTATAAGAATTTTCAGATGGATAGCTCAGGAAACAAAAATGGCAATAACATAGCACTTGCAGAAAAAGTATGAAGTCCATGGCAAAAAGAGTTATCTACAACCCCAATCATAAGCTTTACTTTAGACAACAAATCAACTTCAGCTTCACATATACTTACGCCAATACAGTGAATACTAGAATTCCCACCAGAATGAAGCACAGCATGATCAGATACTGCAAGTGAAACACGTCAAGGCGCACCCAGAAAAGAAATAATGTTGTACACAACACAAATAAACTCATTTTGAAAAGGATACAATCCACAAGAGTATGGAGCTGTTTTTGAGTGCGCCAAAGAACCCGATTATAGATCTACAGTTCAAAGGAAAACAGAAACGAATATGTGAATGTTAAGGGAAGGGAAAATATTAGAAGTATAAGAAGGCTTCAAAGTCCACTGACACAGCAAGAAAAACTTACACCACAAAGATAACAGCACCAAGGCCTAAAACAGGGAGAGTGAGGGACTTTCGACAGCCATCTTGATGGGTGCTCATCCATATCCCAAAAATTATGACAGTTACAGCTAAAAGCTGCACAATGAGGTAAGAAGTAAACATAAACCCTCTATAAAAAAAGATAAAAGGCACATGATTTACTTCGTTGCTTCAATTTTTCATGTTCTCATTCCAATTAACCATCCAGAACAATTTGCAGAATCAACTACAAAAGCAATGTCAGAGTAAATTGAACAGCAAGAACCCAAATTTAGAGCTAATAACAGATAAAGCCAAAATCTTGCAAATGAAACAAACCCAATAGACACTAAAAGAATGTTAAAAAGAACCCACAAAACAAGGCAGACATTAAAACCCAGCAGCAGAAACAAACCCATGTATGACCTGATCGACAACACCAAAAGAGCAAACCAAGAAATGGAGAACACAAAAAGAAGGGCCTTTTCAAAATGTACAAAAAGAATCAACTTCAAAAGTGAAAAATAATCAACTAGAATCTAAACAAACAAGAAGGGAGATAAACAGCTCAAAGCATACCATGGTGAGAAAGTTGATCCATCTGATTACAAAAGTGCTCGTTCCCACACCCATTTTCCCTTTCCTCCTCCTTTGTCTGAGTTGTCTCTCTATCTAACCTTCAACATAAAGCAAGCAACAAAGCAACACAGAGACAGAGAGATGTCAGAATTGCTGGGTGTGAGAATAATTGTTTCCAATATAAAAAGGAAGAGTCTCTTCTGAGTTCTGAGCTCTTGAAGTGGCACTTACACTTCAAGAAAAGAGAAGGGGCAAGTAGGAGCGGCTTGTCTTGACTGGGGATCAAAGATAAGCGGCAAGGGGCAATGTGGTCAATCACAAAACAAATGCACATGGTTCATGTTACTCACTCACTGCTTACCACCACACACGACACGACACCCGTTA
>NC_081543.1:27800678-27811782 GCF_901000735.1 Corylus avellana | reverse complement strand
AAATTATACATATATAATATGACATAACTCATAAGTATACCAATTCATACTAATACAATAATTAAATATCTAGAGACTTATTTCCAATGTATGTTATAAACTTATAAGTCTATATATGTTATAAATCTATATAAGTCTACATATGCATATGAATAATATAAATGTATAATATCAATACTTAATCATATGATTCAATGACAATTCAAATACTTTATTCAAGACTTCAAGTGAATCATATTATTAATGTAAAATGATGATATGATTCGTATAATATCAAATTAAGTAATTGACATTGAATTAAACAATAACCAAGGTGTTACTTATAAACAAAATTTAAGTATTAATGTATTATCATTATAATTTTAGTAATTTATATATTATCACTATAATTGATATGATTATATCACATGATGACTTGATCATTAAATCATATGATTATATAATAATAAATAATACATATATAATATGACATAACTCATAAGTCATAAGTTTACAAGTTAATCATATGATTCATGTACAATGATAATCACAATTGATAGAGGATTTGCTAGAGGACCAAATGAGAGGATTGATGAAGTTTTAATGTTTTATTTGTATCATTTAATGTTTTATTTGAACTTATTTTATATGCTTTGTATTAAACCTTTTTTATATGTTTTTTTTATATGTTGTGACAGTTGTCTGAATTCTGAATTTTTTTTTATATGTTGTGTTGAATTTTTTTTTTATATGTTGTTTTTTTTTTAAAAAAAGAAAAAGTTAACCGGTTATGATTTAATATTTAAGGAAATTTTTTTAAAGTACAAGTAAATGTAAATTTTGGGTCAAATATTTTTTATTTTTCAATATGGGCTCTTTTTATAGCAATTGGGCTCAAGAAGACACTAAAAAGAAAAGAAAAAAAGAGGGTTAAAAAAAGCCCAAAAAGGCTCAAAAAACCCAAAAAAGGAAGCCCAAAAAGCCCTAAAAAAAGCCCAAAAAGGCCTAAAAAAAGCCAAATTTTGAAAAAGCGGTTAGCAGGCGGTTATCTACTTCATTAACCGCTAACCACTGGTTAACCGCTAACCAGTGGTTAGTGAAATTTACTAACCCCTAAGGCAGTTACGGTTAGCGGTTATTGCCAATAACCGCTAACCGTAACCGCCTTGACACCCCTACTGATTTGCATCAATCTCTCTCAAATTGCTCTTCTTTTTCGGCAATTTCAGCTTATTTCTTCTTCTTGACAAAATGACCGAATGGCGCCGTATATGGTTGAGAAGAAAAGTGTCGGTCAAAATAATTAAGCTTCTCAAGGAAGGAGCCAAATTAAGCAATAATAAATGAGAGACAACAAAAGGTGTGGGAGGGAAAAATAAGTCAAAGACTTGATGAGAAAATCAAGTCACCTACTGAACACTATACGTATACGTAATAACTAACATGGAAGATAGCAATTAGTAGAAAGATGTCACTGCGTGCGTAGAAAACCCAGAGATGACCAACTATAAATACCCCATAACCTTACCTTAAACCATAAAACCAACAGCAAAACCATAAACTTCCCATAAACAGGCGTCAATGAATAGCGGAAACAAGTCAACAAACATGACGAAGAGGTAATTAATTGCATCTTTACCAACAACGTTTTAATATGAGTAGTGAAACATCCTTAATACTCTCCCTTAAGTTCTTTGCTTTTGCATTTGTTTCAAACTTTTTGCTTCAGGATTGCAGTTGTTACGGGGGCCAACAAAGGGATAGGATTTGAAATATGTAAGCAGCTAGCTTCAAATGGGGTGAAGGTGATATTAACTGCTAGAGATGTGAAGAGGGGCAGTGAAGCTATTGAAAAACTCAAGGCGGCTGGATATTCCGATGTGATTTTTCATCAACTTGATGTGGTGGACAAGGCTAGCATTTCATCTTTTGCAAATTTCATCAGAACCCAATTTGGGAAGCTTGACATATTGGTATGTAATCCAACTCGATCTCTGCTACTTGTGATCACGTATAATTAGTTGTTTGTATTGCACGGGCAGTTAATGCGATTGGATAGGAAAGCCCTGAACTGGTTTGGACTACCCTATAGGTGCGCGACCCACCTACCCTCTCATATTAACTGCCTGTATTGCATGTCTAGATCCTTGGTAGGATACTTTGATTTTAATGGAAGAGATCCTTGGTAGGATACTTTGATTTTAATGGAAGATATGACTTTGACTTGTATAGATGTGAAATTCATATGGATGTTTGAAAAAGAAAAAATGATGAATATGGATGAACCCTTATTCAATGGTCTAAGGAGGATAAATAATCATATACAGATACCTTTCTAATCAGTCTATAGTTTTGAATTAAGATGAAATCATGTAGTGTTTTTTAGATCATGATGAACAAAAAGTCATTTGCTTGGTGAAAAACAAAGACCAATTTAAGTAGATGAAATCGTGTTCTTAATTATCCCCTCTTTTAGTACTCTGATATATATTGAAATTGTTTCAAATTGCAGATAAATAATGCAGGGATTACTTCAATTATCGGAAGCTTGGAGACAGATTATGAGCAAACTTACGAAACAGCCTCGGATTGTATAAGAACAAATTATTATGGGATGAAGCAAGTAAGCAAAGAACTAATTCCACTTCTTCAATTATCCAATTCGGCAAGAATAATAAATGTCTCCTCCTCCCTCGGATGGCTAAAGGTACAAATATATATACAATATTATATAAAAGTTAGATGCTACTAACAATGGAAGAAGGCACGATTCCTCAACAAATTAACACAGGGTTAATCAAATCATGACAATTCAAAACACTTGGAAACTTCACGGTAATTTCTGATTTTTAATTTTTCTGTTTGTATTTCAGAATATCTCAAATGAGAATGCAAGAAAGGAGCTAGGAGATGTAGATGGCCTCACAGAAGAGAAAGTGGACAATGTGGTGGAAGGGTTCTTAGAAGACATCAAGGAGAATCTGATACAAGTCAAAGTCTGGCCTTCAAATTATCCTGCTTATATTGTCTCCAAGGCAGCTCTAAATGCTTACACAAGGGTTCTGGCTAAGAAGTACCTCAATATTTCCATTAACGCAGTTACTCCCGGCCTAGTCAAAACGGATTTGAATCGAAAAACCGGGGGCGTGTCTGTTGAAGAAGGAGCTCAAGGTCCTGTCATGCTGGCTTTGATGCCAGAAGGTGGACCTTCCGGTCTATTCTTTTATAAGACGGAATTGTCAACCTTTTAACTCATATATAACTGGTACACTACAATGTAGTTGCTCATTTCCATGTCTCATTTTGTAACAATTCCTACGGTTCTTGTAGTTTTACTTTTTCACTTAGAAAGTTTTATATGTTATGTATTTTGAAAGGTGTTCGTTCTTGTGTTGGCTAATTCGGTGATCAAAATGGAAGTTCCAACGCTCCAAGATTCATTCACAAGACAAGGCAATCCAAGAGCTCAAATACATGATAGCGTCCGGACACGAAGATAGAGCTGTCCGGACACAATTTCCAGCAAGCAGATTTTGACCCCCATGCAGTGGCCGTCCGGACAGCAAGCTCCCCTGTTTGGACGGGATATGTTAAACGAAAAGAGATGGATCTGAGCTCAAACATCTGCATTCTGATTGAAAAAACTACAGTTTGAAAGTTTCAATCGCAGATGGCATTAAAAGTAAGCATTGATGAATAAAACACCCTTATACACAACCTTATATACATACGGGTACACACCAAAACTGCGTCAGCATACATCTTTGGTTCCAAAACCAAAGAAGAGATTGATAAATCTTTGGTTCCAAACAAAAAAAACCATCACAAGAAGACATTAATGGATACATTTCCACTAGTCAGTAAAAATCATACTCAAAAATTAAAATCTAAAAGCTTATGTATGAAACAGAGTGGTGCATAAGGGAAGTAGCATATACTGATATAAGAAAGAAGACCTTTTTAGAATTCACAGTTCAAGAAGTTCTTTCAAACATCGAACTTAAGTCACACAACCAATACACTGTAACATAAAAATAAAAGCGGAGAACAAGTTCAGAAATCACAAAAATGTAAAGGATTTATCAAAAAAAAAATCACTAAAATTTTCCCATAATCTACCTAAGGGTCTGTTTGGAATTGCGTTTGAAGGGCCTAAAATTACTTTTAATACTCAGAAAGCCCGTTTGAAGAAAAACGTACTCGTTTGATAGAAAAATTAAAAGCACTTTTAAATGTTCAAAAAGCTAAAAGATGGCCAAAAAATACTTTTAGTAAAAGCTTAAAAATGAAACTTTTGCCTAAAAGCTCTTTTTTACTTAAACGCTTTATTTCTCAAACTCAATCCCAAACAGGTTAGCTATCAAATGGGTATAAAGAAAATCATCAATTTAATCTCAACCCAAAAGACCCAATCAACTTTCCCTCAACAACAAACACCATCACCAATCAACGAGAGGTAAGAAAATTGGACGGCTGTTCGAGTGAGATTACCTCAAGTAGAATTCTGAATCCTCTTGGTTCACTGATCGGATGGCTAGAGGAGAAGAGGGAATGCGTTTGATTTACGGAGGGGCAAGGAAGAATTCGGTTTGGTGAAAGTGAAAAGCCTTTCGTTTCTTGGTCGGAAAGAAGAAAAAAAGGAGCGGGAATATATACTTTAATAGTCCGAAGTATCTTTCATTTCCTAACTATACGTATATGACTTTAAACTTTAAAAATTCACCTCGACTATTATGGGTCAAATTAAAAATTTTTACATTTTTTTAAGTTATTAATAAATAAAATTAAAAAATATATTAATTGGACTAATATGAAAAGGGTCACCCCTTTTTAATGTTTTTTTAATTTTTTTTCAAATGATTTTTTTTTAATGAATTTAAGGGTATTTTGGGAAGAAAAATGAGAAAGTGTCTAATTTGATACGCGGTGGTAATATGGGAGGTCATACTGTCACTTTTTAAATTTTTAGGTGTAAGTACAAAATGAATAACTGTACAAGAAGTAAAAAGTGTATTTCTCAAAAAAAAAAAAAAAAAAAACCAAAAGATTAATTAGTAAAAAGTGTATTTTATCCCATATTTAATTAACCTTTGAATAACCTTTATTAAACAAATATATATAATAATTGGTTAAAACTGCCTAAAATACAAGTATATTATGAGATAGTTGTAAGATAAAAATGTGGTATATATCGTTACTCAAAATAAAATGTTGCTTCCTTTTTCGAATGGACCCTCGATTTCAAAAATTATCATAGATGGTATCTGTATTAATTGAAGGACCCAAATGGTACTTCCATCAAATATTTTTAAAGTCATCGCCTTTCACAAATGCAACACGTTCCATACACCACATCATATTAAGTAAAAATTTAAAAAGAAAAAATAAAATTAGAAAGGAAAAAAAAAATTAAAATGGTTCAGTTACCCTAAGCTAACCATAGGGGGTGGCCAAAACCACCCCTAACCCGCAATAGGAGTGGCAAGAGCAACCCCCTTCTTTTTTTTTTTTTAATTTTAAATAATAAAACATAATAAGACATGTGACAATTGCTAATTGGTTTGAAGTGTCTCTCCGCTGGGCTTGCGAGTATCTCTATGCCACTTTTTTTAATCCAATAAATCCATTTAATAAAACAGCCTTACCACGTGTCGTAATAAAGTTAATCTAATTTGACTCCCACAACCAAACCTTTTTTTTTTTTTTTTCTTTAAACAAAAACGACACTATCATTACATGGTTAACATTAGTTGTTATTACGTACAACAAAATTAGGTGGTGAGCGTGGATTTGAAGCCAGACAGAGAGACAGAACACTCACATGCTTCATAACCTAATATTCACATTCCCCACCTTCCTAGTATTCCTTTTTCCTTTTTACATTGGAGTGGAAAATCAGATTTGGAATTGTGATTCATTACTCATAGGAATCGGATGGAAGAATATTGCTCACCAAGTACATAAATTACACAATTTGTTTCCATTTCATCAGAAATTAAAAATTTGTACACTATTGAATTCAAAGTTTCTTGTAAAAGGCCTCCCAAACTTCCCAACCCACAGCATGAATAATAGGTCCTCCTCAAGCTTTCGAACGGCTCCGGCTCCGGCTCTGGCTCTGGGCAGCGTTTCGTCGTGCGCAGCATCCGACAAAGTATATCATCGACTGCATTGCACAACAAATGAAACATAAGTGTCAAGTAAAAGGACAACATATATAGACAGGTCATTTGTGTCTTACCAAGACAAGAAACAAAACAATATTGAAGATTGCAACCACTCTCCACTCGATTTTCATGTATTGTGCAACACCAGCCCTGGTGAGAGATTGGGAAAAGGCAAAATGTAGGAAGATTTATTCAAGAAAAAGAGGAAAAGACAATGAGGTAATGATGATGCTTACTTGCAGGAATCACAATTATAGCACTTGATGGCCCGGGAGTTCTTGTAAAGTTTGCAGTCATGGTTGGAACTAACTGGATGAAAGCTCAAGTCATAGTATGATGCATTCACAGCAGGATAACCACACCTATATTTGAGTTGAATAATAGCAAATATTGATGTCAGTAACTTGGATCATCACCATTTTGAATTATTGTCTGAAATAAACTGCATATATAATCACATATGTGTGAAAAACATTGTTGGAATCTATGTACTTTTTACTTGAAGAGGATTTTAGCTTCAGAATGGAGAAAACTTTACAAAACAACGGCAAGGCACCTACTCAGACGGCGGTCGACAGCAGCCAGCCTCAATGGGGCTCAGTTTTGCCAATTTATATTGTTTAAGGGTCTGCAATCAACAAGTGAAGAAATCTTAAACCAAATGGTGGGGAGAAGTGAAAACATCCCCATTCATGTCACAGGAGAAAAGATCAACAAATTCAATATAAAAGTTCAAAACCAGACCTTATACTTCTTCGATAAGTTATTGCAATCTTCAGATTTCACAAGACAGCTCTTCAAGCGCTTCCATTTTTCGGTATCATTCAGCTAAATTAAGACACCAACATCAAGCATTATTACATAACAAAGCTGACACTGATATTCTTCGCATTGCTAATAATATAATATTCTCACCTGTTTTAGAAACCATGAGTGATAGTCTTGAAGTTGATACTCTTTATACCTAACCAAACAAGAAAACAGATATTAATTGCAGACATCATGTCAACCCTAGTTGACTCTTGCATAAGAGAATCAAAACAAGAAAGAAGTAATGACAGAATATTACCATTTAAAAAGGAATTGAGCATTTTACCAACCAAAAGCAAAGTGAGAGGCAACAATGATGATGCTATCAGATGAATTACAAGTATTCTCACCTCAAACCAACAACGCTATGACCAGATCCATTATTTGTTACAATAAACCTACAAGGAAAGGAAGAAAGTTACATAAGATTAGAACAAGCACCAAGAAGAAGTGAGTGTGTTACTTGTTAAAAAACACTTCTTAACATTATCTAGAAAGAAGGCAAAATAAAGATTAAACTATTGGCGAAGAGAATATGTTGTTAGGTGTGACTTGCCACCCATCACACGTGGGCCCCAGCGTTGATCGTCTTGGCATCTTTGCCAAATAGCTGAGAAGCAGTGAGGATGGCTGTGAGTAACTCTGTAGGAAAGAGTAAACTGAGCTATGAAGACGTCAGGGATTTGATTTTCAATGAAGAGGTTCGCAGAAAAGATGCGGGTGAAGCCTCTTGTTCTGGTGCTGCTTTAAACCTCGAGACTCGGGGCAGAGGACAAGATAGAAACTCTTGTCAAGGCAGATCAAAGTCTAGAAAAGGGAGAAGCAAATTCAGATTCGACCGACAACCTGAGTGTTGGAACTGTGGCAAGACTGGCCACTACAAAAAGAATTGCAGGGAATTGCGGAAGGAGACTGAGAACGATTATGCAAACATAGTGACAGAAGAAGTATATGATGCCCTACTTCTTTCTGTTGACAGTCCCCTTGATTCTTGGGTCTTAGACTCAGGAGTATCTTTTCATACGACAGCGATCCGTGAAATTCTCGAAAACTATGTTGGTGGAGATTTTGGGAAGGTGTATTTGGCTGACGGAACGGCGCTGAATGTTGTGGGCTTAGGCGATGTTCGCATTAGAGTTCATAATGACTCGGTATGGAAGCTACAATATTATTGTTTTGAATCAAACTCATGTTTTTTCTCACAGCATTCACATAAAAATAATTGAATATTAACATTCATACTTTAAATGAAGAATGACCACAGTAAATCCTCTAAGTGGATTCAAAAATGAGTCACCTCTAGCAGTAAAATTGAGTGCTTTGTATGAGATTTGCAAGTAGAAAACGTAAAAATTATATTATTTACTAACTAAAAAAAACTAAAAAAAAAAGTAGCATTAAAGACAATAGTGACAAAAGCACCAGAGTGATTTGGGAAGATCATGTTTTACTTATTTAACCAACACTATCTTCAGAGAAATTACTTCCATTGGAGCTGCATTGAACACAAATGAATACCACACCTGGAAACCCACTCTGGCAATTTAGGAAATGGTGACAAAAGCACCAGATTGATTTGGCAATATACCCTCAACATATATCATTAGTTGTCAATAGATTTAGTGTCTTCTCCTTGTTCTGTTTGTCATAAAATTAGCCACACAATCATATTCCACTCATCCGCTCAACTCAAAACCACATCTTCATCGCTTTTTGAGGTTTGCATTTAATGTCCAGTTCCCATATAAACTCATGCCACAACCATGCAATTTCGTTTTCTTCTAAAATGTACAAATTTTACTAAAATGAACCAAAGGGTAGCTACACGTATACATGGGAAGCATACAATAACTCAAGTCCGGAATAAACTAGAATGAGCTAGCACCAACACCAGCTAAAAACAAAATCTAGAAAGAAAGTAGTAGAGAGATCCACTCTCAAGGGGAGGTATTTAAGCTTCTGAGAAATGCGAGCTTAATGTAATCTAATGGTCCTTCAACACTCCAAAAGCTTGAGAGTTCCTCACCAAAGATTGCACATCAAGCAAAAAAGCATAAAATTCCAAAACAATCTTCTATTTTTGTAGCCAAAAGCCCCATAACAACTTGTCAAAAGTCTCACAGAATTTGAAAGCACTCAACTAATACCAAAAGACCAAAAATTAAACCCAGAAGACTTAAGCAGTAGCATGATGTGACAAGTAATGATCCACTTATTCTCCATCATTTTAGACATATAAGACCAATTGACTAGATTTTCTGTTTAATATGATTATTTCTATAAGAATTTTCAGATGGATAGCTCAGGAAACAAAAATGGCAATAACATAGCACTTGCAGAAAAAGTATGAAATCCATGGCAAAAAGAGTTATCTACAACCCCAATCATAAGCTTTACTTTAGACAACAAATCAACTTCAGCTTCACATATACTTACGCCAATACAGTGAATACTAGAATTCCCACCAGAATGAAGCACAACATGATCAGATACTGCAAGTGAAACACGTCAAGGCGCACCCAGAAAATAAAGAAAGAGAAACGAAATAATGTTGTACACGACACAAATAAACTCATTTTGAAAAGGATACGATCCACAAGAGTATGGAGCTGTTTTTGAGTGCGCCAAAGAACCCGATTATAGATCTACAGTTCAAAGGAAAACAGAAACGAATATGTAAATGTTAAGGGAAGGGAAAATATTAGAAGTATAAGAAGGCTTCAAAGTCCACTGACACAGCAAGAAAAACTTACACCACAAAGATAACAGCACCAAGGCCCAAAACAGGGAGAGTGAGGGACTTTCGACAGCCATCTTGATGGGTGCTCATCCATATCCCAAAAATTATGACAGTTACAGCTAAAAGCTGCACAATGAGGTAAGAAGTAAACATAAACCCTCTATAAAAAAAGATAAAAGGCACATGATTTACTTCGTTGCTTCAATTTTTCATGTTCTCATTCCAATTAACCATCCAGAACAATTTGCAGAATCAACTACAAAAGCAATGTCAGAGTAAATTGAACAGCAAGAACCCAAATTTAGAGCTAATAACAGATAAAGCCAAAATCTTGCAAATGAAACAAACCCAATAGACACTAAAAGAATGTTAAAAAGAACCCACAAAACAAGGCAGACATTAAAACCCAGCAGCAGAAACAAACCCATGTATGACCTGATCGACAACACCAAAAGAGCAAACCAAGAAATGGAGAACACAAAAAGAAGGGCCTTTTCAAAATGTACAAAAAGAATCAACTTCAAAAGTGAAAAATAATCAACTAGAATCTAAACAAACAAGAAGGGAGATAAACAGCTCAAAGCATACCATGGTGAGAAAGTTGATCCATCTGATTACAAAAGTGCTCGTTCCCACACCCATTTTCCCTTTCCTCCTCCTTTGTCTGAGTTGTCTCTCTATCTGACCTTCAACATAAAGCAAGCAACAAAGCAACAGAGAGAGAGAGAGAGAGAGAGAGAGAGAGAGATGTCAGAACTGCTGGGTGTGAGAATAATTGTTTCCAATATAAAAAGGAAGAGTCCCTTCTGAGTTCTGAGCTCTTGAAGTGGCACTTACACTTCAAGAAAAGAGAAGGGGCAAGTAGGAGCGGCTTGTCTTGACTGGGGATCAAAGATAAGCGGCAAGGGGCAATGTGGTCAATCACAAAACAAATGCACATGGTTCATGTTACTCACTCACTGCTTACCACCACACACGACACGACACCCGTTATTTAACAGAAAGCGGTGACTCTTGGTCTAAACATCCAAGTCAAAGACAAAGGTTCAACGTATAATGTTCCCCCGTATGACATGGGTGTATCACTGTATCCGTAACAAGGGACAATTCCCTCCACTCTATTTGAAATTGGGATAATTTTTTTTTTTTTTTTTATGGTAAAATTTTTATTTTATAGATTTAATATATAGACAATGAATATATTGTTGCACCATCTGAAATTTAAAATAATGAAAAATCAAATACTTTATTTCTCTAATTAAATGGCTCTGTGTTTTGTTTCCTTTTCTTTTATCGGGCAATCTATTAAATGACTATAATGTTGTTTTTTCTTTGTTTTTTTTTATAAGAATATGATTTCTTTTCATTATTATGATTTTTTTTGTTCTAAGCAAATGGCTGGCTATAT
>NC_081543.1:27779254-27800354 GCF_901000735.1 Corylus avellana | reverse complement strand
TATCTCTTAGTGAATAACAGGTTTTTATCCAGAAAGTTTTCTACTGTATTTGTGCTGTTATTTCCATTGAGTGATGTATATGTTAGTTCTTGTGTTGGCTTAATTCAGTTTTAAAATACAGATGCTACTGTTTACAGCTCAAACACTGATATAGAATACTCAGAATCCAATCTCCACCGTTCGTAATGTAGATTCATGTGTTATGAACGTCCCTGCAAAATTTCAGCTCAATCGGACCACAAATGCCTATCGATCGGAGTTGTTGATGAAGACTGGACAGTCCGGGTCCGGACCTCCAGAATCCGGGTTCGGACCCCATTTCCAGAAACTTGATTTTTCAAGCAGGGTCCGGACCTCAATTCCCCGGGTCCGGACCCCAGTTCCCGAAAGTGCATTTTATGAGGCCTGTCCGGACCTCAGATCTGCAGGGTCCGGACCTGGCTGACTTATTAGGGTTATTTTCTATTTAAAACACGATTTTGCTACATTTACAAGTATGTATTTTATTGAGCAAATATCTGGGTGCTTAGAGAGAGAGAATTCGTTCTAGATTATTGTTGAAGAGAAAATACGTGAAGCCAATCGGAGTTCCGGTGAAAGGAAATCTTTTAGAAGAATCGTGCCAGATGTTCTGGAAAGGGCTACTGAGGTAGAAGTCAAGTGGGTCACTTGTTGTGTGCAAGGAAGAGTCAAATGTTTTGTTATTCTTTTTGTATTCCTTATTCTTCTATATAGTGAATTGATTTCCTGGGTTTGGCTGCCCCGGAGAGGTTTTACATTTAGAGAGTTCTCTAAATGGTTTCCTCTTCGTAACCAAATTTCTGTGTTCTTGATTGCATATTTCATATCAGTATTTGGTTAATTTTTTTTTACTGCTAAGTTAGATCTGTTTTCTGGATTTTTTCGGTAAAACTCCTAGACGTGTGAGTAGGTGATAATTGGAGTCGTTTTAGAATTTTCAGTATAGATTCATATCATATTTCTTAAACTCACATGCATTGAGCTACAGTGCCATCTTATCTATTATTTTAATGCAGAAATGATCTATTTCCTCTCTTTGTCTGTTTTTAGAAATATTATTATTATTATTCACAAAATCTTTCGTTTGCAATCTATTGCCTTTCACACGACACCCCCAGTAAATTGTTCTTCCCGTTTATTCAGTATAGCTTTGATTCAAAGTTTCTCTCCAACGAAACAATAGCAACATCCTTTTTCTTTCAGTTGGGACTTCATCTGTGCAAACACAAGTAGTGCATATACAGTTGTAATCTAACAACCAGTCAAAATATATTTTTCCAATAAAATGAAAGTAATTTCGCAGTCGCAGTTTCAACCAATCGTAAATCAGTCCTTTAATATATATATAAAAGTTGTTAGACTGAGTGGATTGTTGCACTTGCACCGCAATCTTTGCTAAAGGAAATCAATTTGTCATGTCGACTCTTTTAGCTTAATTATCTATTTAATATTTTACTTTTTATTTTTCCTTTTTGAAGATGTAGGTGATGGCAAATCACTTTAGGAAAAGCATTTTATTAACAACAAGATAATGAATAAAATAGCAGAAATCAATTATGAATTGAACATGTTCAACAAAATTGAAATTTATATTCCCTATGTTTTTCGGTTAAAAAAAATATAGTCTTCAAGGGGTAACTCAATCGGTTGAAGATCATGCCTTATGAAATGGAGATCACTAGTTCGAATCTCCCCTTAGTCTCCTCCCCTTCTTATATGGATAAATCAAATAAAAAAAAAATAAAAAAAAAAAATAAAAAAAAGTTAAAGAGAATATAATCATCAAGCAAATATATGAACATATATTAAATTTTATTTGTTTTAGTAAAAATATTTCCATTTTGTCACTTCCCCCTATTGTTATTGTTAGGCTCCTTTTTCTGGTTAATTCCCATTAGTTATTTCCTCTTATTTTCCTTTGTTTGATTGGTTATATTTGCTCAGAGCCTGTTTGGGATTGTGTTTGAGAAATAAAGCTTTTAAGTCAAAATGAGCTTTTAAACAAATGCTTCATTTTTAATCTTTTGCCAAAAGTGTATTTTTGCCATTTTTAAGCTTTTTGAATCCTTAAAAGCGCTTTTAATTTTTTTACCAAACAAATATTTTTTGAGTGTTAAAAGCACTTTTAGACCCATCAAACGCAATTCTAAGCAGCCCTCAGACAAATAAATATGAACAATTTTTTTTTTTTTTTTTTTTTTTTTTTGAGCTCAACATGTTTTTTCTTTATTCTAGAAAAATATCAAACTTCTGAGTTATATTTTAATATAAATACTAGCAATTTACCATGTGTGTAGAAAAATTATGGAGTTCGTGCTACTGCTATATTATGCGTGGCAGCTATTAGAAGACAGTCACAATCATCACAGGGATTGCCAAGGGACCCTTCTCTTTTGCCAAATCCAATCAAACATTTGTTTAATTATCTATTAACGCAACCTGTTTTTGCGGAGCTCAATTAGGACCCGACCTTCGAACATGCTTAATTTAAGCCTGACAGAATCCAACCTTATTTTCTTAAATCATAACCAAGTGAAAAGCCAACTTGTACTGATTAAGATCTTTAACGATTTGTTATTCGGATTGCTAAAATTTTAGATATGAGAGAGCTTTTATAGAGCCTATCTATCCGACCATAAGATGGGTTACCCGAGATTTGTTTAGACAGATAAGCCTCATAAAAATTTTCTCACATCACATGCCGGAATTGAACAGCAAAATTGTTGACAATTTCTATCAAACTTGCACGGCAGATTGGCTACATGCAAATAAGGAAATGCTCCGTTTTACCCTAAATGGTCATTCTCTTTCTTTTCTTTTCTTTTTTTCGTTAGCGCAAAACGAGAGGGCAGGGCAACAGGGAGCGAAAGGGAAACGTCCTTTTCACTCTTGATCTTAATCGAAGTTACAGAAAATAAAAATAAAAATAAAAATAAAAATTACAATAAAAATAAAAAGTATGCAAGGGTTCCGAAACTAAGGTGGGAAGCAACCCATCTTACAATGTTTTGGCACTTCTACGCTAGCTTTTGAAGGATTGAAGCTGCTTATGCATATTGGTTATGATTGGTTTTATGTGCCAGTTTGCAGAGACTCTTTGGTGGTTCAAGGCTACGATAACAATCTGTGAGTCTCTTTCTAACAAAAGTGGCTAATTATCCAAAGAGGCTACTAACTTGACTGTAAGGAGGGGTCCAACATTCTCCAGTTGCTGGTCATTCAGATCGATGCCAATTTAACATTCTGGCGTTTAACCGGATAATTGGTCATTTATTCGACCTCATTAACAGCTTAAAATCCACTATAAGTATGATCTAGCTCAGTGTAATCCAAGCATGATCCTAATAATGATACATCTTGGATTAACTTCTAATGGTGGCTAATTGAAGCTTCTGGTCTTTGGAGCTCTATGAAACCCTAAAACCTAAAGCATAAAGAAAATCACAACACATATATCTGGCTGATCATTAACAAAGACACTCCCATCTTATGATTAATGATGATAGCATATTAAACTGCTTGTGTCAAAACCAGCCAATTGTCACTGTATATAATTATGATCCAACTGCCAGAAATAAACAGATTATGTCCACAGATTCCATATGTCTTAACAATTTCGGCAAGTATGAAATTGGTAGCTCATCAACTGCAATCTTCCCTCCCATTCACACAGAATAGAATAGAATAGAATAGAATTAAATCACTATAATTGGTGATTATAACCTATTAACCTGAAAGAATTTACCGAAACTTGCCTCTATAAATGAAACAAGAAAATTCTGACCCTCCCCACCTTGTAAAAGATTTGTGTGTATCTTTTTCCTCTAAATTTCTCAAGATGCCTCCCAGCATCATATCTGCAATCCCCAAGGAAATTTACAAACACCAGAGAAGAACAAAGAACTATTCCACTCTGTTGGTACATGTTAGGATTGCAGATTTCATCTCTTCTTTACCCAACGATGTTTGAACTATCACCTGCCCAAAATAGTGTCATCAAAAGGATGAGATTCTTAACTTTGGCAAGTTTAAATCTCCGGATCACGGAGGAAAGTGATGGAGTTTGAGTGTTCTAGTTCTGTTGGTAACCAGCCAACCAAGCAAAATTCTGAAACATTTACCTCTTGTACTTTGTTTCCAGATCGAGCAAGTAACTTATACTCGTTCTCAAACATGGATGCCATATACACCTGCACCAGAAGATAATTGAAAGCACATATTTTATGAACTGGAGTCTGACACAAAAATAAGTTAAAAATATTTGGAAGAACTATGGATGGAGACAAATCATTAATAACTGATAAAGGAGAGTTTTTGAACCAAAACTAGAGGTATTTTGTTTTGATGTTAACTAGTGAACGTTTTGATAAAAAATAAATAAATAAAAAAAAAAAAAAATACATTGAAGAAAAAAGCATTAAAAGACAGGAGAGTCTCAATGGCCACAAATCTGGCATTCGAGGAAATCAAGTTTCACAACTAGAATTGACATGAAGGGTTATGTTGGTGATGTACTTGTGTGACAACACAAGAAGTTACTTTGGGTATTGCCAACACAGTAAAAAGAACCAGAACATTTGAAAAAAGGAGAATGCTAATATGATTATCTGATTCATTTTTTTTTCAAACACACAGCTTTTTCAAATTAGGACTTGTCATATAGTACGAAACATCATCTTCTTTGCACCATACATAGTGGAGTGCCCATATACCAACAGTTATCGGCAGGCCCTAGAGAAAACTGCTAACAAGCCCAAGGACACTCACCTCAAATTCGCAAGGATTGATTCATGCATTAATCATCGAAGGAAATCTGGGGTGCTACTGGGCCTAGATACCGATGGACCAACCCTTGAAAGGCCTAGCTGACTCCCAACAAGGCAAAGGACAGCTGACCCTTGGGCTCGGTCCGCCGGATCACCCATACCGACGGCCCATGAACCTAGCTAATCATCAAAATCCGGGCACATCCTCACTAAAAGGACACCATCAGATTAACAATCCCCCCCTTTGCCAGCCCAGCTAACTGAATGTCCACGCCATGATGACCCCTCTAACGAATTGAAGGGGCGAATCTCCACGTCAAGAAACTAACTTTTGGCGGGAGCTCCTCCCTCAAAACCCTAGAGGGGCGCCGGCTTGTATAAGGAGCCCAAGAGCGCCTATCAGGTATGCAATCCAACCCTTAGCCAAACACTATTAGAGTTCCCTCTTTCATACCTTTGCTAACTCAGGCGTGGGAGTGGCCTCACCGGAGTCCACCGGTGAGTCCTTCTAACCCCCTTTCTTGTAGAGCTCCTTCCTGGAAGGCAGTTTTGAGGTCAATGTGGGTCCTTGCACCAACACATAGGATGCCTATTTATGGTCTATTAAATGAGTTCCTTAGACCCTCACTTCAATAAATTCCAAGAAAGATTGATACAAACTCAGATTTACTTAACATATTGCAAAAAATTCATTACCCCATAATGAAAAAAAAAAAATTGTGAACTTGCACTCCTTGAACCAATAATTCTATTCAATTTTCACCAACTCTTAAATATTTACCACTGCATTCTATTTGGGGATCTTGGTCTTCATACCTGAAATGTTGGAGCTAAACCTGGGCTCAAGAAAAAACGGCCTTTTGATACAGACTGGATCCCTTTAATCTGTTGCAGTTCTTTGATAAGAGATTCCATATCAGCCCACTGTCCGAAATGGAAAATAAAAATCACATAATGACGACAAGACATTGCAAAACCATGTACAGAATATTTCAAATATTTTATAGAGGTACTATATAAAATATACTCAGACTAGTTTAGTAGTTTTGTAACACTGATAACAATCCTAAATATAAATTCCAATTGTCATGCAGTCATTCAAAGTAGTGCAACCGTAAGTGAATGTCAATAAAAAAGTTGTTCATTTAGTGCAGTAATGCAAGAAGACAATATGCTACTACTCACAGGTCACTTATCAATCAAAAAAAAGAACAAAAAAGAAAACAAAAAAACAAATCTACTCAAAGGCTGAAAACATTAACCTCAGTTTCTGCTTGGGCTGCTTGTAATCTCCCATCCAGGGGATTACGACCACCAACCACAGATTCCAATGTCTCCATCAATGGATCTGGCTGCAACAGGAAAGCATTACTTTCAGTATATACTTTTTATATTTTCTTAATCTCAAATAGCAATTCGAGTATAGAGAAGCCATCAGATACAGTACCGTAATCTCCTTTAATGACAAAAAAATGCGTTCAAGTGCAAAATCCAATTGGTGAACTTTTGCTTCCACAATCTGAGACCAGAAAGATTGAAACAAGAATGCAAGTAAGAAAGACACGGATGATTGACCATAAAGATATACAGATTTTACGCAGCCAAGGTTCATCAAATTAACCAAAAATACCCAAATTAGTCTCAGTGTCTAGAGTGAGATAAACAATAGTTAATTTAGCTTGATCCTTGTGCAATACCTGACCAATTTTATAGTATGATGCAGGGTCCAAAGTGGCATCCCAAGATACTTCTGTCTGATGAATTAGCGCAGGCACTCCTTCAACCTACACCGGTACAGTAAAGTCAATATCTGAAGAAAGAGAAAGCGGCAGGAAATCTATGTCTCAAGGTCACTGTTCCATGTTTAGGAGGGGCTGTCAGCCATTGAAAAAAGTATCAAAAAGAATGAAGCTCAAAACCACACAACAAACTATGGCAATATGCCAACCAATCATCCCATTTACGTGTTTAAAAAAGCTCCTTACTGTAAAATCAATTATTCTAAAAACAAAATGAGCAGCAAATATTTCACTTACCTCAACAAAAATACCGAAATAAGTAATCTTCTTGATGCAACATTTCACAACATCCCCTACTTGAAGTTTAGCCTGTTACAAGAAATGGCACAAGCGTGTGAAGCCTGCATACTTCTAAATCAAATTCACAACAAGATTTTGAATAATAAAACCCAGCTACTTTAAGTATATAATGGTACCATTGATGCCGTTTTAGAACAAACCCAAAGGATATTTTTATGTGGAACTTCAAGTACAAATTCCTATCAATCTTCTATCCAGAAAATAAACCTCTTAGCATGCTTTTAGGCACTAAAAGATACTATCAACTTCCTGCCAACACCATCCATATCCATCTGTTCATAATATGCTACCTTTTTCCAACCACCCTTTGCGTGCATAATATAAAAAGAAAGACCATGAAATACTGAAAATGAAACTCTAGCTTCTACAGTGTGACAGTTGTTTTCAAGCACATCAAGAGGAAGCATAAGAAGCGAAAGGACACACAAAAGAATCCAAGAAATGTCACAACTGGATGTATCCCCTAACCATGAGACTTTTCTTTTTCTCAACCAGCTCTTCCTTTTCTTTTGGCCTCACAGAAAGTATAAGCTTTCTAGATCTTCTGTCTGCCAACACCACATTTACTTTGATTTTCTGCAAGCATTAAAGTTTGTCAACATCCGAAATAAAAAATAGTTAAGTCTTAACATTAAATTCAGTCTTTCCAAACCTGGCCCACAAAAGATGACAAGAATTTGATTTTCTCTTGGTCATAAGTTCTAAGAAGATCTTCCAATGTCATATCTGCTGATATTTCTCCCTCAATTTTTTGATCAACTTCTGGATCAAGATTCGATTTAAGAGGAGAATTCTTGTATGCTACATCATAACTTCCAATAACTCCTAAATTTTGTCTATACGTTGATGGGTCTAAGCCCTTCTGTCTCAACCATGACTCAAAAGCCAAGAACTTCCACTTGGCGGCAAGATTACGATATGGCAAAAACCCTATCAAAGAGCGAAAAGATACCTGTAAAATGGTCCAATCAAGTTCAGAAAGGCAATATAGATGGAAACTCTTAACTTGCAAATGAGTCTCGAAAAGGAGAAGCAAAGCACTGAATGCTTAAGCTTATTCGAATGCTGCATAAAGAGTACTTACAACAAAACCTCTGGTGCTAGAGCTTATTAATTCCACTTCTCCCCTATTTCTTGTCTTAACCAGATCTTCTGCCTTGGTCCAATCAGCATCTTCGCTTACCTAAAAAGGTAATACATACAGTAAACACCAAGGATTATCACACAACAGTGCCTAAATAAAAGAAAATTGTAAGGTGCATAAAATCTTACCTCTAAAGGTGATGTAGTAGCGAGATTGCTGAACTCAAAGGCAGTACCATAACCTTCAGAATTCATGTGTGTTGTCTCTTCTCTAGTAGACTTTGGTGTCGTTTTCACAGATTGGTCTAATCTATAGCAAAGAAACTCACTAATCAAACAAAACTAGCAACAGAAGAACTGCAACACAATTTTCATGAATGACTATGAGCACCTTCTTGGTTTTCCTTGTAGTGCAGCTTCCATGGTCAACTTGACTCCAGAATCAACTGAATTTGTATCAGACAGTTCTCTCAAAGCAGCAAGCTCCTGACTGGACTCCATATCACTCTGCTCCAGTGGCTGTAATCCTTAAAAGGCCAAGCACGATGTTAATGTTGACAACTTTAACTGATTAGTCAAGCACAATGTTAATGTTGACAACTTCAACTGATAAAAATTAATGCACTATAGAGCAATGCCTACATTTGAGTCATTGTCTTGCTCAATTTCATTAGAAAATAAGCCATCCTCAATCTCCTCAAAACTGTCCGCTGTTGCATTGGAAGTTGCAGTAAATTCTGAAAAACCTTCAAAAACATTCTGTTCGATATCATTGAGGACTTCAGCTTCTGCATCCCCAAGCTGCTCGCATTTATCCTCAATTTTAGCATTGGCACTCATGGGTTCAGGCTTTTTTAACAGCATGAAAGCATCAACTTCATCATTTGCTTCTTCTCTCCTAATTTTCAAGTCAATACCATCAACAACTTTGGCATCTACATTACCATAAGGCTCTGGTTTCTTCTCAGTAACTTTATTGATACTCACTGGCTCTGGCTTCCTTAAAAGTGTCATATCACTGAATTTATCCTTCCCTTGCCCATTTCCCATTTTCAACAATAAATTCGGTTTAATCCTCAACCTTGACTGCTTTTCTCCAAGATCATCCTCATTAAACACGGTTGGTTTTCTCAAGATAACGTTAGGAACACTACCTTTAGTACTACTACCCACTGACTTCCTAACCCTTTGGCTTGGATTCTTCATCTCCGGCAGATTATCATCAGCTTTTGATGTGAACCCTTTTTTCGGCACAGGTCGAACCAAATTCAAACCATCCAACGAACTCGATTCCTTCGACCCATCAAATGGAACCTCCTTTATTTCCACTAACTTTCCCTTTCTCTTAGTAAAATTCTTCTCAATTTCAAGATACGAAGCATCTGGATTTGCTTTTCTACCCATTATCTGAATCACCAAAACATATAGTCCTCAGACAGAGGAACTAAGACTACAATCAAACACTAAACACGCACAATTACACTAAACATAAATCCAAAAAGAACAAGGACGCAAGAAATCCGCATCGACCTACGGCTATGCTCTATTCAATGCCAAAGATATTGTCCAAAATTTTTCCAAAAAAAAAAACTAAAAACTCTCTCCATTTTGAGCCTTAACAAACTAATTTACCGTTTTCTGTGAGCGAAAATAGAAACGCAGAAGCAAAAGACAAAAACACTACACACACACTTGAACTACAAAAAAAAAAAAAAAAAATCAAGAACAAAAATTCTCTCCATTTTGAGCCTTAACAAACTAATTTCCCCGTTTTCTGTTAGCAAAAATAGAAACCCAGAAGCAAAACACACACTTCAACTAAAAAAAAATCAAGAACAAAAGTTATCTCCATTTGGAGCCTTAAAACACTAATTAGACCGTATTCTGCAAGTAAAAATAGAAACCCAGAAGCAGAACACACACACACATGTTTATGTGAGTAAATAGTAGAGAAGGAGGGAGACCTTGGCAAGGGTTAGTTTGGGGTCCTCGCCCATCATGTTGCCGAACTTGAGCTCCATTTGGTCCCATTGGTCGAGCTTGGGAGGGTCTCCTTCTTTAGAAGCTAAGACCACCAATCTATTACGCTTGTTCTGGGTGATCACAGAAAGGATTCTGCTTCTTCTTCTGAATATATGAGCCCGGGTTCCGCTGGTAAAGAAGGAGCTGGTGTTCGCAATGGTGAGGGCAATCGGACCGTCCATTCCTTCTGATCAACCGGACTTGCTATGCTCATCTGACGGCGGTGAAGGACATCCTCAGTTGTGAGTGTTTGTAATTGTGTGCCTGTGTGTGTGAGAAAGAGAGCTGTCTGAAATATATGGAGTTTGGGAATTATGGGATAGAACGGCTAGCCGTGAGAGAGTTTATCTGGACGAGAGTGCCACGTGGCATTATATCATTGCACACAGAATTAAGCCTCATGGTTATCTTCCTCTTTTGGAAGAAGTAACTAATAAATTGCAATATACCTTACGTACAAAACATAATGAAACTACCCTTGATAATGATTTTTTTAAAAAAAAATTACAAGTTTTTTTTTTTTTTTTTTTTTTTCATTTATAGAAGTATTTTTGCCTTTTTAAAATTTTTTAAGATTTTTTGGTTTGTTTTTTCTCCTCTCTTTTTTCCCTTATATATTTTTAGGTATAATTAATTAGTGGAATATAGGCAGAAAAAAGTTCTTTTGTATTTAAGAAATGGAAAACTCTTGTAAAAAAAAAAAAATGGAAAACTCAGAAAGCTTTTAAATGATAAGTGAAAACACATGTTATGATTTTAATACATTTTTCTTAATTCTATATGATTCATAACACTTCATTGATCTATAGAGTCTAAATAGTAATGATAAGGAAATGATCTACATGATATTAGTCACCAAAGTCAACACCGTAAACACAAAAATAGGGTTACAACATGGAATTTATACTCTGATATATACTATATTAAATCATTACTTATTCTAAAAGTTTAAACGGATAAAAAATGATAAATTTAGTTATTTAAATCAATATTTTAATTAACATATGCATTGAACCCTATATATATAATGATATGTATATGTATAGTAAACACATTTTATTGGAGACAAGCAGCTTATAATTAGGTAACCACATGGACAAAGGTTGTTACATTGCTTCCTTAATTGTCTGATAAATCCAAGCCTGGAAGACTTGGTCATCTCTCCTACAGCAATTATGTGGAGAATCAAAACCCTATAATTAGTAAAAGAAAATCTGTGATGTTGCAAAAGGATTGGACCTTCTATGATCAGCCATGTCCTCCACACATGCACCATGGAATCCACCTTCTCCATCCATTTCATCTCATTTAAAAGGAAAAGCTGGAAGGTTATAGACAGACAGATGTGCCATTGAGTTCTTCTATCTTATCTCAAATATTACTGAGATAGATTTAGAACTTGTGGTTTTCTCATTCAACGATATATCATCTTAATTCTTCTCAAATATTTGACATATATAATTAAAAATATATATCAAAACTTCCATCTGTTGAAAAATGGCCTTCAGTGGGACTCAGCAGAAATGCAAGGCTTGCGACAAGACTGTTCATTTCATTGAAATGTTGACAGCTGATGGTGTTTCTTATCATAAAACCTGCTTCAAATGCAGTCACTGCAATGGAACTCTTGTGGTATATATATATACCTTTTTTTTTTTTTTCTTCATCTTTTCGCTTTTTTTTTGTTCTTAGAATATTGATCAAATGATTACTTTACCGTTATTTATTTATTTTTTAAGCTTTTTTTTTTTAATAAATTGTGATTTAACATTTATATCATATATTAGAGATTCTAAGCTTGAACTATAGGATGAGTTTGTTAAAAGATTTTGGTATGATACAGTAAGAAAAATTGATTGATGTAAACAAAATGTAAGAATGTTTTTTTTTTTTTTTTTTGAAAAAGTGAAAAAGTAAGAATGTTTTGTATGAAAAAATTAAAAAATTTTGTTTTGTAATATTTTTTTATTTAAATAGTAATAAAAAGTGATTGATGTGATGTAAAATGTAAGAAAATATTAAAAAAATGAAAAAAAAATGAGATGAATAGACAAACGCAGTACTATAATTCAGTTCTTATTTTAATTAAATATTTCATGTGTTGGATCTTATTTATTTAAAGAAAGTTTGAGCCTACACGTGAGGAAGAGTATTATAACATTAATTAAATTATCAAATTCATAATTTTCTATGGGCTTAAGCATCTGGGATATGTGGTAATTAAATCGTTAAATGGAAATTGTACCTAGAGTACGTATGTAATCTCCTAGGAACCAGACATGGCCGGTTCGATAAATTTTAAGTGAGTTTTTTTAAATATTTATTTTAATTTTATAAATACTTTGATATATTTAAATTACACTATGAATTGATTTTCATCTTTCTTTATTGATAAATGTTAGGTATTCTCCTAGTGTTTTTCTAGTATTTTTCTGATTCTAGATGGCCTTAAGCGACCAACCCAGCGTTTAAGCCACCCCTTGAACGGAGGAGTCTAAAACTGGTCAATACAAATATGAGTTGAATAGAATTTGAAGCATTTGTGTTGGTAACATCTCTGTTTTACAGATTAGTAGCTACTCCTCCATGGATGGTGTCTTGTACTGCAAGACTCACTACGACCAACTCTTCAAGGAGACTGGCAGTTTGACCAAGAAATTCCAAACAAGTAAGAGCTCCCTTTTTTTATTTATTTATTTTTATTATTTCAGGTACTTTTGGCATTAGATTCCTCTCATTTTCCAGTTTTGTGCTGATAATGTGTTGTTTTGACATCATGGTTTATCAGCTCCAAGGTCACAAAATGAGATGGTATGTACACAATCTACCTGATTTGTGATCTATTCTCATTAATTTGCTTGATTTTCTTCTTCTTAAATATGTTTCTTCATGATTTATATGTCAATTATTCTCTCTTTTCTACAGAATATTACTCCCATCTAATGACTTATGCACTTTTTTTTCCTCCACTTTTCACTTTTAACAGAATAGGACACCTAGCAAACTCTCCTTCAAGTTTTCTGGGACACAAGAAAAATGTGCTGTCTGCAAAAAAACAGTATACCCTCTGGAAAGGGTATGTAATCTCCTCTTTTTTCTTTTTATTTTCTCTCTCTCTCTCTTACTAGCTTTATGTAGAGGCATATTCTGCAACATTGAATAAAGAAAAATAGCTAGTAAAGTCTCCCCTAGAATTACTTACAAAATTTAGGGTCCATTTGTTTTGGCATAAAATAATTCTTGAATTTTTTATTTTTTATTTTTTATTTTATTTTCTGATGTTTGGTACAACAGAAAATAATAATCGAACCGAAAACGACCAAAAAAGATTATTTAATTTATATAAAATGGTTTTCCTTTTATAAAATCGTAAATCATTTTTTGATTATCAGCTTCTCATTCTCAAATCACCGGACCACCGCCAAAGGTTGCCGGGAGTCGCCTGCCGTTTTCCCCCATAGCTCATTTTTCGTATGAGCTAACCAACAAAAATATTTTCAGGAATTTTGTTAAAAATATTTTTCAATAGAAAACATTTTACGTCGAAACAAAGAGAGCCTTTAGTCTCACTTAAATCTATGTTATCACTCCAAAAGAACTAATCAAGTTGCAATTGAAGTTCCATACTTAAAACCAATTATAAAGCCCACTAATATAAGACTTAGCACTCATAAGCATATTTGTAATTCACCCACTAATGAAGGGTACACAATTCATCTTTTTGATGTATGACTAACTTTCTGGAGTGTCAGAAAAGTTGCTTCTAAGAAAAGAATCAAAATGTTGAGCAAGAATATTATTTGTGACAGGTGAATGTGGAGGGGGAATTTTTCCACAAGAAATGCTTCAGGTGTTCCCACGGTGGGTGCTTCCTGACACCCTCATCCTATGCTGCTTTGAATGGAATTCTCTACTGCAAGCACCACTTTTCTCAGTTGTTCAAGGAGAAGGGAAGCTACAATCATCTCATCCACACTGCTTCAATGAAGAAGAATGGAGCAATTGTCCCTCAAGGAAACCTTGAATCAGAATCAAAGCCAATACCAGAACCTGAAGATCAGGACGCAGCCCAGTAGGAAGAGCATGCATGCAATAGTAAAAACGTACGTGCACCATCCATTAGTGTAAAACAATTTTCGCGGTTCTTCTTCTTCTTGTCGATTTCTTCTCAGGACACTGGGCTACTTCCATGTTCCATTTTGCTCGTGTGAAGAGGAATATATGGGGGTATTTCAATTTGCAAGCATCTGCAAGGTCTTCTCTCTCTGTAACAAATGCCAGCGGAAAGAACTGTTCTTCTATTGTGATGTTAAAGTATTAATTAAATAATCAAACTCATCATTATTTATGTTGTTCTTTGTTGTAGAAGACTGAAATTCTTTCAATCGATTCAAATGTGCTAACTATTATAAAGTTTGTTAAATAAATATTACATGAACAACACCTCAAAAAGGAAACTAGAATCATTTTAAAAAAAAAAAAAAAAAAAAAAAAAAAAAAACTTTCTAAGGTAAGGATCACTGCCAATTTGCAACCTCGTTTGAACAAGTTTTACAGACGAGTATTGATTCTACTTGCAAAAATCATTCTAGACAAAATGTTATCTGAAAGCCTCGTTCGAACGGACTTTGCAAACGAGAGAGGACATAAAAGGGACATAGCTTTGATGATATGTTCATTTTAATAAATAAGGCATAACACGTAAAATATTTAATTAAAATATGAGATGAATGACAAAGACAATGTTCAAATTCAGGACTTTTGCTTTGATATCATGATAAATTACTACTTATCTCAAAAGCGTTATTAAGTTAATAAGAAATGGTAAATTTAATCGTTTAATTTATATTCTAACACAACTTTCATAACTTGCATGATTCTTTTTCATATCTAGGAGCAGCTACGTACCAGTAATGATAAAGTGGAGAATTTCTCCATTCATTACAAGAAATTAAGTCTTTAGGGGCGATATTATTTGGACGCTAAAAGTCCTCAAGTGGACGCTGTTGACAACAACGTCGACTTTTGGACGCTAATCATTCGACCCTAATGATCAACTATTGATCATTAGTGTCGACTTAGAAGTGGACGCTAATGATAACTTTTAGCGTCCACTTTGTTGACGCTAAAAGTCATGTATTTTTGTCGCTAATGCTAGAGTCAACTGAAGCCAAAGTGGACGCTAGTGCTCCACTATCAGCGTCCACTCAAAGCGGACGCTAATGGTGGACTATTGCTAATGGGCAACTATTAGCGTCCACTCCTAAAAAAACTTTAAAATATAGCAACTATCAGCGTCCAAAGGAAAGTGGACGCTGATAGTTGAATTATTAATCCCAAAAAAATAAAAAATAAAGCAATCATCAGTGTCCAAACTAAAGTGGATGCTGATGGTAACTTTAGTGGAAGCTAATTATCCCAACAAAAGAAAAAAGCAACCATCAGCATCCAAACTAAAGTGGACACTGATGGTGAACTATTAGTGGACGCTAATGATCCCAAAAAATTATATATATAAAGCAACCATTAGCGTCCAAACTAAAGTGGACGCTGATGGCTGTACTATTAGCGTCCACTAAAGTGGACACTAATGGGTCTGACATTCTAAAAAAAAAATAAAACATTATTAGGGTCAATTCGACCCAATAATGTTTTATTATTATTTTATTTTATTTTTTAAAAAAAAAAAAACAATTTTAAAAGATGAGGTCATATTCAAAATATATATAAATGATCCTAATGAAAATAAACAATAAAAATGTCATGACAAAAGAATACCAAAAAGGCAACCAAAAAATTCTAGCCATGCATATTGCTTATCAAATTGAAAAATCTAAAGTGAAATGATTACAAGTACAAAAATTCAGTCTGCCAATAAGAGAAATATGACGATTGCAATTCACAATGTCCAAAAGAACATGCTCAAAACACCAAAAAGAAGATTTTCTAATTTGTAAAGGATAAATATGAAGATTCACGCAATAACGCCATTACCAAGCAGCTTTTCCACTAATCAAGGATAACTCTTTCAAATCAACCATGTCAAAGCTGCAACAGTACATATAAAAGTGAACAAATGCAAGAGAAATAAGCAAAAGAACAAATACAGTTAGCAATACAATAATGCAATTGTCCAAATGGTGAATCTATGGCCACATAATATTTACATAGGATAATTAGTTTGTCAACTGAAATGTTACTCAATTTTTATATCATGGTGAACAACTTTGGGTTACATTGCCTCATGAAAGTAAGCTAGCCTACATGATTAGTCCAGTTATAAACATGCTTTATTCAAGTGGCCAATACAATGCCATGGATGAGATGCAAGGAAAGGGGTAAATATATAAAATAAGGTTCAAATGTGAGTGACCATGATATACATTCATACATAATATGTTGGAGATGACCACAATATTTCAAACATAAATCAGTAATAGTCCCACCAATACATGTTATGAGCAGAAGGAGAGGTAAATAATACCTTCAATGAATCAGCCATGGCGCCAAACGTTGCCAATGTCAATTACAGGAAGAACTAACAAGCACTTTGTTCCATCAAAAGATTAATTTTATTGAAAATTAGCCCCCCTAATCCAATTGAAAACTCCACTGTCCCTGAGATGAACAATATTCTTAATGTTACTATTAGCCCATAATCCAATTGATCAAAACCATATATACTTATCCATGAGATGCACAAACTTTTTAATGTTTGAAGGGCTCTAAGAGCTGGAAGCTTATTTAGTCGATTTCCAGTAAAGGCACATACCAGAAAACACTAAGATAAGAAGATTGTACCAAGAACATGTTAATACAAATTTCACACGTTCTTGCACATATATACCAGATGTAACATGTGGCTACAATAACTAAATCAGATCAATATATTACAATTTTTAAGAGATGGGAAAAGTAATATATCTGTCTCCATCGTTAGAATTCAAAATGGGACAGAGTTTGTTTAAAACAAATGTTTTTTTTTTTTTCCTGGAGACAAAAGAAATGTTTTTTTTATTTAAATAAAAAAATGAATTTTACCTGTCGCTAACCAGCTTATACATTCTATGGATGAGATCTTCTTCTTGTTCCGACATCTTAATGAACTCCCACTCTATGCTGCTCACCTCTGCCAAAACAAGAGAGAAAGAGAGAGAGAGAGAGAGAGAGAGAGAGAAGCGTTAGATATTTAACTTTGAAATAAAAATGGTGAGGCGAGAAAATAAAATGAAGGAAAAAAAAGACAAAGAATGAAGGAACCCATATTGAAATATGCAGAAGAAAAAAGGAAGGGAATGAAGTCCATAAAGAGATTTAACCAAAAAGAGAAGAAGCCGGACTGTATTTTTGTGTAACATAAATGGAAATGACAGAAAATTGAAGACAGGAAAAAGAAGAGGATTTGGTACAGAAAATGAAAAGGAAAAATGGAACTCACCCTCAAAGTAACAACTACTGGTCTTGACTTGCTTTCTGCGACGCTTATCCATAGCTTTCAAGCAATGGAAAAATGGGGACAAAAGAGAGATCGATAAACAGAGAGGGAGAGAAAGAGAGAGAGAGAGAGAGAGTTGGTGACAATTCTCTCTATAAGGAGGGAAAAGACACCACATCTTCAAATTTGTCACCAACATACAAATTTCTAAGAGATGGGAGATTATGCAACCCCATTCCATCCCCACAACCGCATCCCAAAACCTTCATATCAAAATCTTTAAGTAAATTAAATCTTGAGACTTGCCAACATATCATGAATAATGGCTTAAAACTACAAAACAACACCTATCATTGCAAACACAAGCCGAAAACCATAAATACTGGCAAAGTTTAAAAGTTTAACACCTCTTGGAGAAGACTACTATGCATTAACACTACTTCACCACATTAGACAACAGTCTTCAAACTATTCTAAATGCCCACAAGAAAAGTAACTCAAAATGACTAACCTCATCAAAATCATCAAAAATATGTGAGAACTGTCCCATGAACCAAACCTGCCAAGGGAGAAAAATATTAAATATATGTTTTACAATCCATGGCCAGCAAAATCCCAGAACCCATAATAAAATACTTATTTGCATCCTCTTCCTTGCCAATTTATCCTCATAAGCAATTTGAGTAATCTACCACAATGAACCAATATATAGTTTCAGAGACAATGAGAATGAAACCCAACATGATAGAGAAAGAAATACTAAAAATGTATTTCTTCTTGAAACATATCAAAGTGAGAACCTGTTTGGGTAGTTTAACTTTCTTGTACTCTTGTCATCCAGTGCATACACTTAAAAAGAAAATTTTAAAAGATATTATTACTCCCTTGCATTGTTTACTCAAAGTTTTTTAACCTTGATAAACATGTCAAAGGGGATTTACTAACTCAAAGTTCTTGAACCAAAAATTTTACGAATATCTTAACATAATATAAATCAAATAAAAATTACCAACAAATATACATTACCAAACAAAAAGTACCAACAAATACTCAAATACAGAATAGCAAATAGAAAGTACCAACAACTACCCAAATACACAGTATCAAAAAATATATCCCAAATAGATGGTATCAAAAAGTACATCCTAAATAGATGGTTATTCCAAAGCTCCCTCAATTGTTGGCTTGACTTGATTCATCTCCAATCAAGCTCCCTCCAGACCTAAGAAGAATAGAATTTCATATAATGATCAATAAGCTTTCTAACTATTACTTAATATGTGTGTTGTTGTAAAATTAATGCATAGATAAAATTTCACTAACCCTCCAATACGTGACATTAAGAAATCAACAGTAGTTTGCAATTTTTTCGTTTGATCAACAATGGCTTGCAGAGTGTCCTTTGTCTCTTGAAGTTTGATTTGAAGCTCGCTTTGAGTATTTTCTTGTCTTTTCCTGGACTCGTCATGGTTATCAGATTTCATGAACGATTGCACTTGAGATGAACTTAAAGGGGTAGGTATAAGATCGCATCCCATTCCTCTGACGTGCCTAGATCGTCGGCCCCCTAGCACTTTTGTGACTATTTCTTCGATTCGGTCCTCCACACTGCCTTCCTCCATGACCTCGCTACTTGTTAATTCTCGCATCTCAAGCTGCATAAGTCGTAGTTGGCCTTAGTTTAATACATACTTCATGCAAGTAAGTTTTTTATTCATGTTCTTCACTAATCAAATTAATGATCGGAGCGTAAACATTTACTTACATATAGACTTTTACATTTGGTGGTCACAAAGTCTCCGTCCTTTTTTTCTATGGGTACACTCATATAGTTCAACAAGATTGGGCTTGACTTTTGTTTCTTGTTCCTACACATAATACATATAATCAAATTTTACACTAAATAATATTACTTTCATTTAATTATGCTACGAGATACTTACCTTTTTGTAAATGACATTGACAAATGAACAAGTCCCAAATGTATGATTTGTTTCCAAGAAGCTTCTATTTTTTGTATTTCGTTCAGACTTTTTCTATGAAATTTGAAAAAAAAAAAAAAAAGCACAATTATTCATAAAATGTCTTACAGCTGTATGCAAATTATATCAATCTGAATTTTCTAATCAGTATAATAATATATATTTACCTTCCATGATTCCTCATCAAATAAGTCATATATTTGTTTCCACTATTTAGGACCTTACCCTTTCGGCACTGTTTCCCTCCCAACAGCCTTAGACTTGGCAATCTTCTCAGCATCGCGTACATCAACGCCTTCAAAATATTTCTTCTAATGGACCCTATACAAGTTCGAATTAAGCCTAGCATATGCACGACCCATTTTATTTTCAACAGCTTTGATGTGCTCGTATCATCCCATATTCAGTACAAAGTTTAACTGATACATAATAGATATGAAAATAATGGTAAAAAATGTGTCACATTATTTTTTCATACGAAACATATTCTTAAACATTACATTGATATTCATACCTGAATATGGTATAATAGCTTGCTCTTTTCCTCAGTTGGGACCTTTCTCCATTCACTGTGATGGAGTTCGCACATGTTATGAACAATCTCCCCAATCTTGCTCGCAAACCATGCTACATTCTCTCCTATAGGTGCTCGGTGTCTATTTGGGATGTTTAGCACTAAGGGACCATTATTAAATACGTGGTCACTCAACTTCTTACTCTTGGCCTTACTCCTTACATTTTTTATAGATGTGCTAGCTGTTACACAAAACATGGTAACGTAGTATGTTATATTTTGAGAAGTATATTGTCAAATGTCTATAACAAACCAAAATAATACAAAAATAACATTTAATAACATATAATTCATATGAACTTACAAGATGCAGTAAGGGCGGCTCCCTGTGAATCCAATCTTGCCACTGAGTGAATGGGATTATAAGACTCGTGCGAAGGATGCCCATCCGTCGACTCGGGGGGGCGGGGGAGGGGGGGCGAGGGTGACATTTGCAAATCTGTATCACTAAACCTAGAATTGGGAGTCGGGCTCTCACGCTCGTCAATTAAGGCCCCGGCCATGACCTTGGCCTTAGCCTCGTATTGCTCGAACAAGTTTATGTCGTATTGTTGTCATTGTTATGATCAATCTGCTAACAACTCAAAAACCAAAAACTTATATTAATCAAATTATAACCATATAGCATATTCAATATTTTTTACAAAGATACAATAATCATGCTAGTAAAAAAACCACAATATATATATATATATATATATAGAGAGAGAGAGAGAGAGAGAGAGAGAGAGATAAAGAGCATCAACTTCATTAAATATGTTAATACACTTTGTACTTACACCAAATGTGAGCTTACATTCAACACATTTCACCATCAGATTCATATTCAGAATTTGTATCACCGTTACTTGAAGATGATTGTTCGTGTTTAGAGTGCTCTTCGTGTTCAAAGTCTATATCGTTGTGGCTAGATAACTCCTCTTCCTCATCGAAGTTTGTATCATGGCCCTCATCCGGCAAGTTATCGTTGGCAAACATGCTTCAATCAAGTTGAATATATAATTCAGGAAAAATTACAGTTTACTCCCTCAAAGTTGACAGTGTTTTTCAATTCGAACACCAAAGTTTTAATTTTTGCAATCCACCCCCCAAAGTTTCAATTATTTGCAATTTGACCA
>NC_081543.1:27770723-27779154 GCF_901000735.1 Corylus avellana | reverse complement strand
AAAATATGGTTAGCTTTCTTTTTTTTTTTTATCAAAAAAATGAGGAAAAAAACAAACCAAAAAATTACTTAACACCCATAGTTTATAATTACATCAAAGCAACAATAAAAATTCATTACTTCAAACTAAAAGCAACAAAATGCAACTTCAAGTAAAATGACTAATCATCCATATTACAACTTCAATTTCAAGTCCATAATGCAACTTCAAGTCAATGAAGTCACTAATCTTTCTCAAGTAATTTCAAAAGATGAGGAAAAAACAAATCAAAAAATTACTTAACACCCATAAATTATAGTTACATCAAAACAACAACAAAAATTCATTACTTCAAACTAAAAGCAACAAAACCCAACAAAATGCAACTTAAAGTAAAATGACTAATCATCTAAAATGCAACTTCAACTTCAACTTCAAGTCTAGAATGCAACTTCAACTTCAAGTTACTAATCATCCTCAAGTAAATTCAAAAAGATAGAGGAAAAAAAAAAACCAAAAAATTACTTAACACCCATAGTTTATAGTTACATCAAAGCACCAACAAAAATTCATTACTTCAAAGTTCAAACTAAAAGCAACAAAACCCAACAAAATGCAACTTAAAGTAAAATGACTAATCATCCAAAATGTAACTTCAACTGCAAGTCCAAAATGTATCTTCAACTTCAAGTCACTAATCATCCTCAAGTAAAATGCTGATGTTCTTCAAAGTTACTTCTACAAAGAATAATAAAAAAAAAACATTACAATATCAATTGAAACCGATAAATAAAATTTGTAAATAGCAAAATATATTAAGCAAACTAAAATGAATAAATGATGAAAAAATTGACCTGAATCGAGCTTATAACTTTCAGCATCATCAACCATATCTAAGTCAGAACTTATGGGCTTTGATCTTAACCAATTTTGTGCACATATCAATGCTTCAACCGTACTTGGGGCCAATGAATTTCAAAAATGATCCAACACACGTCCTCCGGTACTAAAAGCCGACTCTGAAGCAACTGTTGTAATGGGAATAGCCAACACATTTCGGGCTATTTTGGCAACTATTGGGAATTTGGTTGAGTTCACCTTCCACCAATTTAAAATATCAAAATTCGCATTCGCTTTTTCAACATCCTCCATCAAATATCGATCCATCTCCGATTTGTTTTCAATATCACTTTTAGAAGTTAGGTACTTATGAAACCTATTCATGAAGTAGAGGTTAGCATTCTCACTTTCTTCTATTTTCATTGAGGAACCTTGAGGCAATCCACTACTATGTAGAACTTGAGATGAACTCTCTCCGGCGTTGTAGTGATCATATAATTTGTTAAGGATTGACTTCAATTTTTTCTTCATTTCATTACACCTATCAACACCAAGAACATCTTTGAACCAATATTCTAAAGACACCAATTTGGTTCGTGGATCAAGTATAACCGCAATAAACATCATCAAGTTAACCCTATCATTGTTCTCAAGATCCCCCCAATATTTATTGTACTTCGTCATCATTTTCTCCGCCATAGCACTCAATACATAATCATCATTATCAATATACTCTTGTAAATGCATTTGAATGCCACAAATTTCTTGAAAGTACATATTAGAAGTACAATACAAAGACCCCAAAATTCGAATTGTTGCATCATAAAAAAGTTTGAGAAACTTGAGAAAAATCTTAATACGACTCCAATCAACACAAGTAGGAGGTCCCAAACCCTTTTTCTCATTTTTTTTCCTCGGTCAATGTAGGCTTAAAGGTCTTATCAAGCTCTTCCATAAGTTGGAAAGCAACTCGACATTTTTCAGCACCTTCCAACATCAAATATGTAGAGTTCCATCTAGTAGGAACATCAAGACACAACAAACCCTTGAAATCAAGTTGTTCTCTTTCAATACAAGCCTTAAACTTCTCAAATCTTGCAGGTGAAGACTTCACATACTTCACTGCACTTCTAACCCTCACAATGGACTCATCAACCTCTTTCAAACCATCAATCACAATAAGATTTAGTATGTATGCACAACACCTGATATGCATAAACTGACTCTCTAATATGGCGCCCTCCTTATTATTAGTTCTCTTTTTCACAAACTCCAAAGCACCATCATTGGTATAAGCATTGTCAACTGTGATAGTGAAAATGTTACGAATACCCCACTCACGCATACACGACAAAATCTTCTCCCCAATGGTATCAGCTTTGTGATTAGGAATTAAACAAAAGTTTATAATTCTTTTGTGTAAGTTCCAATCACTATCAACAAAATGAGAGGTGATTACCATGTAATTAAGGTTTTGAATTGAAGTCCACGTATCAATGGTAAGACAAACCCGAACCCCAGTTGTCATAAACATTGCCCTCAACTTTTCCTTCTCAGACAAGAAGAGCTTAACACAATCCTTCATCACAGTATAACGAGAATGAATTGAAAACCTAGGCTCAACTATATTCATGAAATCCCGAAACCCTTCACCTTCCACAAACCTAAATGGCAACTCATCCTTAATTATCATCTTAGCAATTGCGTCCCATATTTTCACAGCATTGTATTTAGTAATCACCAAATTACCCACAGATCCTTATCCCACTCCCATTTGGCCTTCCCTCTTACCCTCAAAACTTAACTTTGATTGCGACTTATCCTCTTTATCAAACCTACCGGGATATTTTTTGCAAGTATTCCTCAAATGCCCAAGCATGGAATTTGTACCATGCTTTCTAGTGTGACAACTAAACAATTTGTTACAATACTTGCATTGTGATTTAGGATCCTTAGGATCACCCCCCTCTAACTTGGTAAAATGTTCCCACACCACTGATGTTTGCTCAGATTTTATAGGTTTTGGTGGGAGAGTTGAACTAGGGTTAGGAATAGATGATACAGAACTAGAACCAACAGCACTACTTGAATGACCATCCATGAGCCTACAATAAGTGGGAAAAAAAAAAAAAAACAAACCAATACTGCATAATCAGACCCAACATAATCAGATCATAAATTAACAACTAACAAGAATCCTTAACAAAAATTGCTTATCAAAATAAAACCCTAACAAGAAAAAAATAAAAGATGAGAGAAAACAGAAATATTTATAGGAAAACACTTTTAGTTCTCTATACATTAACAATCCTTATCAAAATAAAACCCATTCAAATATTATTTCTTTTCAAAATATAAATTCTTTATCTACTCTATTTTTTCATTTAACCTCTTCCACTTGCTATTTTGGCTCTGAAAAAAAGAAAAAAAGAAAGAAAAAAAAAAGTGAGATATGCTACTTACATACAGATACAATCTATGTTTACATTTCTCTAATCACACACAGGTGGTATTTATGCAACTAATTTTTATAATTATTTAAAAAAATAATAAATAAATAATTTTTTTTTTTAAAAAAAAAGAAAAACTTAAAGTTGTGTGACACCCTAACTCTTGAATTAATTATTGTTAAATAATTGATTTTGAGTATTACCATAATATTGTTGGACAGTGCTCATTTGGTAATTATACCATATCAAACTCTAAATGAAGAAGATGAAATTAGAATCAGTAGTGAAATCATTCTAAATTTCTAATTAACTCTCAAATATAATCACTTACATGTATATATAGTATGTTCTATCACGTAGAAAACAGAGGATATGTTTACAGTAGTTACAATACATCAACTAACTACTCAACTAACTAATTGAATAAATCACTTTAACTAATTGATACACGTGTGTTTGAACTGCTATTACTCCCTCTCAAGATGAAATATGTGCAGGATATTCATCTTGGATAAGAGACTGAAAGGGTTGAAACTATTATTAATCGATGGTAGGCTCTTGGATTGGGAGCATTGACAGCTATTGTTACTCCTTTTTAACCAGAGACATGTGAAGTCTTAAGCATGTATATTTTGATGTCCCTTAGCTTTTTTCTTTCTTTTTTTGTTTCCTATGGAAAATTACAGAAAGGAAGAAATTACAATGTGTGACCTATCGCAAGTGACATTTTCATTTAATCTTTCCCAAGACCCAAATAGAAAAGAGAGAGAGAGAGAGAGAGAGTACCCTTATGATCTGAGATCGAGAGGCGAGAGTGAGAGATCGCGAGATGCAGTCGTGCGATGCGGGGAGTGAGATGGGTCCGACCGTCTGATGGGAGATCGAGAGGTGCGGTGACTACGGTCGACGGTCGTGCGGTGCGGGGACGCCGGGGAGGGAGATGGATTCGACGGGAGAGAGGTGGTCGACGGCGCTGCTGACTGCTGTGCCTGTGTTGAGGACTTGAGGGATGGGAGCCTGGGTGAATCGTGAAAGCATGAAAGGAAGAAAGGCTGATGGAGTGTCTGATGGGTCTCTAGGGTTTTCTACGTTTTTTTTAGTGTTTTAGGAGCGGGGCAGGTCGGGTACCTGCATAAAAAATATTACTAAACCCGAAACCCGTCCCGCCCCGCACGGGTTGAATATTTTCAACCCGAACCCGCGAAAAAACACACTGTACCCGCACGGGGCAGGGCGGGCAGGGCCGGGTCGTTGGGTTGGGCGGGTTTTTGCCCAGCCCCGGTTATTAAGTTAATAAGAAATAGTAAATTTAATTGTTTAATTTATATTCTAACACAACTTTCATAACTTGCATGATTCTTTTTCATATCTAGGAGCAGCTACGTACCAATAATGATAAAGTGGAGAATTTCTCCATTCACTACAAGAAATTAAGTCTTTAGGGGCGACATTATTTGGATGCTAAAAGTCCTCAAGTGGACGCTATTAACAACAGCGTCGACTTTTGGACGTTAATCATCCAACCCTAATGATCAACTATTGATCATTAGCGTCGACTTAGAAGTGGACGCTAATGATTACTTTTAGCATCCACTTTGTCGACCCTAAAAGTCGTGTATTTTTGTTGCTAATGTTGGAGTCAACTGAAGCCAGAGTGGACGCTAGTGCTTCACTATCAGCGTCCACTCAAAGTGGACACTAATGGTGGACTATTGCTAATGGGCAACTATTAGCGTCCACTCCCAAAAAAACTTAAAAATATAGCAACTATTAGAGTCCAAAGGAAAGTAGACGCTGATAGTTGAATTATTAGCATCCACTTTTGTGGATGCTAATAATCCCAAAAGAATAAAAAAATAAAGCAATCATCAGCGTCCAAACTAAAGTGGACGCTGATGGTGACTTTAGTGGACGCTAATTATCCCAACAAAAGAAAAAAGCAACCATCAGCGTCCAAACTAAAGTAGACGCTGATGGTGAACTATTAGGGGACGCTAATGATCCCAAAAAATTATAAAAATAAAAAATAAAATAAAAAAAGGCAACCATCAGCGTCCAAACTAAAGTGGACGCTGATGGTTGCACTATTAGCGTCCACTAAAGTGGACACTAATGGGTCTGACATTCTAAAAAAAATAAAACATTATTAGGGTCAATTCGACCCAATAATGTTTTATTATTATTATTATCATTATTATTATTATTATTATTATTTTCTTTTCTTTTCTTTTTTAAAATAAAAAACAATTTTAAAAGATGAGGTCATATTCAAAAGATATATAAATGATCCTAATGAAAAGAAACAATAAAAATGTCATGACAAAAGAATACCAAAAAGGCAACCAAAAGTTTCTAGCCATGCATACTGCTTATCAAATTGAAAAATCTAAAGTGAAATGATTACAAGTACAAAAATTTAGTTTGCTGATAAGAGAAATATGACCATTACAATTCACAATGTCCAAAAGAACATGCTCAAAACACCAAAAGGAAGATTTTCTAATTTGTAAAGGATAAATATGAAGATGCACACAGTAACGCCATTACCAAGTAGCTTTTCCACTGATCAAAGATAACTCTTTCAAATCAACCATGTCAAAGCTGCAACAGTACATATAAAAGTGAACAAATACAAGAGAAATAAGCAAAATAACAAATACAGTTAGCAATACAATAATGCAATAGTCCAGATGGTGAATCCATGGCCACATAATATTTACATAGGATAATTAGTTTGTCAGCTAAAATGTTACTCAATTTTTATATCATGGTGAACAACTTTGAGTTACAATGCCTCATGAAAGTAAGCTAGCCTACATGATTGGTCAAGTTATAAACATGCTTTATTCAAGTGGCCAATACAATGCCATGGATGAGATACAAGGAAAGGGGTGAATATATAAAATAAGGTTCAAATGTGAGTGACCATGATATACGTTCATACATAATATGTTAGAGATGACCACAATATTTCAAACATAAATCAGTAACAGTCCCACCAATACATGTTATGAGCAGAAGGAGAGGTAAATAATACCTTCAATGAATCAGCCATGGCGCCAAACATTGCCAATGTGAATTACAGGAAGAACTAATAAGCACTTTTTTTCCATCAAAAGATTAATTTTATTGAAAATTAGCCCCCTTAATCCAATTGAAAACTCCATTGTCCCTCAGATGAACAATATTCTTAATATTACTATTAGCCCATAATCCAATTGATCAAAACCATATATACTTATCCCTGAGATGCACAAACTTTTTAATATTTGAAGGGCTCTAAGAGCTAGAAGCTTATTTAGTCGGTCTACAGTAAAGGCACATACCAGAAAACACTAAGATAAGAAGATTGTACCAAGAACATGTCAATACAAATTTCACACGTTCTTGCACATACCCGATGTAACATGTGACTACAATAACTAAATCAGATCAATATATTACAATGGGACAGATTTTGTTTAAAAAAAATGTTTATTTATTTTTTCCTCGAGACAAAAGAAATGTTTTTTTATTTAAATAAAAAAATGAATTTTACCTGTCGCTAACCAGCTTATACATTCTATGGATGAGATCTTCTTCTTGTTCCGACATCTTAATGAACTCCCACTCTATGCTGCTCACCTCTGCCAAAACAAGAGAGAGAGAGAGAGAGAGAGAGAGAGAAGCGTTAGATATTTAACTTTGAAATAAAAATGGTGAGGCGAGAAACTAAAATGAAGGAAAAAAAGACAAAAAGAATGAAGAAACCCATATTGAAATATGCAGCAGAAAAAGGAAGGGAATGAAGTCCATAAAGAGATTTAACCAAAAAGAGAAGAAGCTGGACAGTAGTTTTGCGTAACATAAATGGAAATGACAGAAAATTGAAGAAAGGAAAAAGAAGATGATTTGGTACAGAAAATGACAAGGAAAATTGAATGGAACTCACCCTCAAAGTAACAAGTACTGGTCTTGGCTTGCTTTCTGCGACGCTTATCCATAGCTTTCAAGCAATGGAAAAATGGGGAGAAAAGAGAGATCGATAAACAGAGAGAGAGAGAGAGAGAGTTGGTGACAATTCTCTCCATAAGCAGGGAAAAGACACCAAATCTTCAGATTTGTCACCAACATACAAATTTCTAAGAGATGGGAGATTATGCAAACCCCATTCCATCCCCACAACCACATCCCAAAAGCTTCATATCAAAATCTTTAAGTAAATTAAATCTTGAGACTTGCCAACATATCATGAATAATGGCTTAAAACTAAAAAACAACACCTATCATTGCAAACACAAGCTGAAAACCATAAATACTGGCAAAGTTTAAAAGTTTAACACCTCTTGGAGAAGACTACTATGCATTAACACTACTTCACCACATTAGACAACAATCTTCAAACTATTCTAAATGCCCATAAGAAAAGTAACTCAAAAGGACTAACCTCATCAAAAATATGTGAGAACTATCCCATGAACCAAACCTGCCAAGGGAGAAAATTATTAAATATATGTATTACAATCCATGGCCAGCAATCCCAGAACCCATAATAAAGTACTTATTTGCATCTTCTTCCTTGCCAATTCATCCTCATAAGCAATTTGAGTAATCTACCACAATGAACCAATATATAGTATCAGAGACAATGATAATGAAACCCAACATGATAGAGAAAGAGATACTAAAAATGTTTTTCTTCATGAAACATATCAAAGTGAGAACCTGTTTAGGTGGTTTAACTTTCTTGTACTCTTGTCATCCAGTGCATACACTAAAAAGAAAATTTAGAAAGATATTATTACTCCCTTGCATTGTTTACTCAAAGTTTTTTAACCTTGATAAACATGTCAAGGGATATTTACTAACTCAAAGTTCTTGAACAAAAAATTTTGCAAATATCTTAACATAATATAAACCAAATAAAAAGGGAAAAATATAAAAAAGCCCCCCAAACTACCAGCCGTTTTCGATTTAGCCCCATGATGTTCCGAATGTGATAAAGTAGCCCCCCAAACTACCAAACTTTTGCATTTTGGCCACTCCGTTAGTCAAAACCGTTAGTCTAGACGGAAACTGCAAAACGACGCCGTTTTATTAGGGTAAGTTACGAAAATGCCCTTGTATGATGATTTTATTTTATTTTATTATTTTTTTTAAATCAGGAGCAAAACGGCGCCGTT
>NC_081543.1:27744529-27770663 GCF_901000735.1 Corylus avellana | reverse complement strand
TATTCTTTCAATCTTCATCATCTCCTTCACACAGCCCCCGCACGCTCAGATGGTTGTCGTCACTTTTAGGGGTACCCAGTTGGACATGGAGTGAGAATTGGTTCGCGATTAGAGGGAAAAGTTGTGAGGAAAGCAATATTATTATGGATGATATTGAAAGTGACGCCAATATAATTTGTGGGTTAGCCATAGATTCCATTGTTAACGGTGTGGAATAGCTGGAGAGCACAGTTGGTGGAGAGGGGTTGTTGAATTTTTCAAGTTACAATGTACATAGTAGCTGTGAGAATTTATTAGGTTTGTGTAAATGTAGGAAAAGTAGTGTAGCTTTGAGCAATTTTAGTTTTGAGAGGGACATAGACAAGTTGTTTCTTCCTTCAATTTCAAGTTTTTAAAGTTCATAAACAAATCATCTCTCTCTCTCTCTCGCACACGCACCGACACAGATACGCACAAGTTTTTAAAATTCATAAACAAATCATCCCGATCGGGTAGACGGCACCGTGCGGGGGGCTGCATGAAGGAAAGGATCAGGTCTGCGTGAAGGAGATGATGAAGATTGAAAGAATATATACAACTTTTACCCTAAGCAAAAACGGCGCCGTTTTGCTCCTGATTTAAAAAAAAAAAAAAAAAATCATACAATGGCATTTTCGTAACTTACCCTAATAAAACGACGTTGTTCTAACCCTAAGCAAAACGGCGCCGTTTTGCTCCTGATTTTAAAAAAAAAATCATACAAGGGCATTTTCATAACTTACCCTAATAAAACGGCGTCATTTTGAAGTTTCCGTCCAGACTAACGGTTTTGACTAACGGAGTGGCCAAAATGCAGAAGTTTGGTAGTTTGGGGGGCTACTTTATCACCTTTGGAACATCATGGGGCTAAATCGAAAACGGCTGGTAGTTTGGGGGGCTTTTTTATATTTTTCCCAAATAAAAATTACCAACAAATATGCATTACCAAACAGAAAGTACCAACAAATACTCAAATACATAGTAGCAAATAGAAAGTACCAACAACTACCCAAATACACAGTATCAAAAAAAAAAAAAAATCCCAAATAGATGGTATCAAAAAGTAAATCCTAAATAGATAGTTATTTCAAAGCTCCCTCAATTGTTGGCTTGACTTGATTCACCTCCAATCAAGCTCCCTCTAGACCTAAGAAGAATAGATTTCATATAATGATCAATAAGCTTTCTAACTATTACTTAATATGTGTGTTTTTGTAAAATTAATGCATAGGTAAAATTTCACTAACCCTCCAATACGTGACATTAAGAAATCAATAGTGGTTTGCAATTTCTTCGTTTGATCAACAGTGGCTTGCAGAGTGTCCTTTGTCTCTTGAAGTTTGATTCTAGTCTGTTGAAGTTCGCTTTGAGTATCTTCTTGTCTTTTCCTGCACTCGTTGTCAGACTGGGTGAACGATTGCGCTTGAGATGAACTTAAAGGGGTATGTATAAGACCGCATCTCATTCCTTTGACGTGCCCAAATCGTCGGCCCCCTACCACTTTTGTGACTATTTCTTCCATTCGGTCCTCCACACTGCCTTCCTCTATGGCCTTTATGCTTGTTAATTCTCGCATCTCAAGCTGCACAAGCCATAGTTGGCCTTAGTTTAGTATATACTTCATGCAAGTAAGTTTATTATTCATGTTCTTCACTAATCAAATTAATGATCGGAGCGTAAACATTTACTTACATATAGACTTCTACATTTGGTGGCCACAAAGTCTCCATCCTTTTTTTCTATGGGTACACTCATATAGTTTAACAAGATTGGGCTTGACTTTTGTTTCTTGTTCCTACACATAATACATATAATCAAAGTTTACACTAAATAATATTACTTTCATTAAATTATGCTACGAGATACTTATCTTTTTGTAAATGACATTGACAAATGAACAAGTCCCAAATGTATGATTTGTTTCCAAGAAGCTTCTATTTTTTGTATTTCGTTCAGACTTTTTCTATGAAATTTGAAAAAAAAAAAAAAAAAAAAACACAATTATTCATAAAATGTCTTACAGCTGTATGCAAATTATATCAATCTGAATTTTCTAATCAGTATAATAATATATATTTACCTTCCATGATTCATCATCAAATGAGTCATATATTAGTTTCCACTGTTTATGATCATACTCTTTTGGCACTGTTTCCCTCCCAACAACCTTAGACTTGGCAATCTTCTCAACATCGCGTGCATCAACGCCTTCAAAATATTTCTTGTAATGGTCCCTATACAAGTTCGAACGAGGCCTAGCAAATGTACGACCCATTTTATTTTCAACAGCTTTGATGTGCTCATTTCGTCCCATATTCAATGTGAAGTTTGACTGATACATAATAGATATAAAAACAATGGTAAAAAATGTGTCACATTATTTTTTCATACGAAACATATTTTTAAACATTACATTGATATTCATACCTGAACATGGTATAATAGCTTGCTCTTTTCCTTAGCTGGGACCTTTTTCAATTCACCGTGATAGAGTTTGCACATGTTACAAACAATCTCCCCAATCTTGCTCGCAAACCATGCTGCATTCTCTCCTATAGGTGCTCGGTGTCTATTTGGGATGTTTAGCACTAAGGGACCATTCTTAAGTACGTGGTCACTCAACTTCTTACACTTGGCCTTACCCCTTACATTTTTGACAGACGTGCTAGCTGTTACACAAAATATGGTAACGTCGTATGTTATATTTGGATAAGTATATTGTCAAATGTCTATAACAAATCAAAATAATACAAAAATAACATTTAATAAACATATAATTCATATGAACTTACAAGATGCAGTAGGGGCGGCTCTTTGTGAATCCAATCCTGCCACTGAGTGAATGGGAATATAAAACTCGTGCGAAGGATGCCCATCCGCTGACTCAGGGGAGGGGGGCAAGGGCGACATTTGCATATCTGTATCACCAAACCTAGAATTGGGAGTCAGACTCTCACGCTCGTCAATAAGGCTCGGGCCATGACCTTGGCCTCAGCCTCGTATTGCTCAAACAAGTTTGCGTCGTATTGTTGTCATTGTTATGATCAATTTGCTAACAACTCAAAAACCAAAAACTTATATTAATCAAATTATAACCATATAGCATGTTCAATATTTTTGACAAAGATACAATAATCATGCTAGTAAAAAAAACCACAATATATATATATATATATATATATATATATAGAGAGAGAGAGAGAGAGAGAGAGCATCAACTTCATTATATGTTAATACAGTTTGTACTTACATCAAATGTGAGCTTACGTTCAACACATTTCATCATCAGATTCATATTCAGATTTTGTATCACTGTTACTTGAAGATGATTGTTCGTGTTTAGAGTCATCTTCGTGTTCAAAGTCTATATCGTTGTGGCTAGATAACTCTTCTTCCTCGTTGAAGTTAGTTTCATGGTCCTCATCCGGCAAGTTATCGTTTGCAAACATGCTTGCATCAAGTTGAATATATAATTCATCAATTGCAATTGTCACATCATCTTTATATAATCGAGTAGAGGCTTCAACATTTGCTTCATCAACAAGGACCATATTACCCCCAACACATTCACCTTCCTGGTATACGTCATCATTGAGTCCTTGATCATCTTCTGTATTATCTCCCTTTTGTACTGTTGGAATATCATAGGTGTCTCTATTGATCCACTTCTGCACCACTTTCCAATTACCACCAAATTTGGGATCATCCAAGTAAAACACTTGCAAAGCTTGACATGCTAAGATAAACGGGTCGGATTCACACCATTTATGAGAAGTATTCACAATCGTGAAGCCTTGGTCCATTCGTATTCCTGTTACACTCCTAGTGTCCCACCAATCGCACTCAAATAAGTACACGAGATTTCGTCCAGGGTAACGAAACTCGAGAATATTCTTTAACTCACCATAGTACTCTGTTATTGAGTTGCCGTCATCACCTGAAACAAAAATACCATTGTTCTGGCTAGTACGAGTTTTTGCACATTCTTTCGTGTGGTACCTAACCCCATTCACGATGCAACCTCTATACGATCTAACATGACGATCAGGCCCGCATGCAAGATCAAATAATTGTTTTGAGCCATTGTGTGCAGTATGCCCACTATTGTATAAACGTTTATGGAACCAACGTTCAAAGTTAGCCTCATGCTTTTTTCAATGTCAAGGCCGCCTTCTCTTTCGATCATGTTATAATGTTCACTCCATGAAAAATAAACACATTGGTAAATGATCATTAAAACTAAAATTATAATACGTCGTAACAGGTAAAATACAAAGACCATTACTAAACTTACTCCATATATGAGGCCGTTTCATTACAGTTGGTAAGCACATACCATTGTGCTCTATCAATTATTAGCATCTAGTGTTAGTAATTTAGCTGCTCCTAACGGCCAAACTCGTTGGGAGAACACATCCAAGCACTGGCCCGTTCCAATAATATCAACATCAACATTTCTTCGTTCATGCTTCCATCTTGTCTGAATCCCTCGAAGATACTTGGAGCAGAAGGTCAAGCTCTCCTCAGCTAGGTAACACACAGCAATGGACCCCTTTGGACGCTCTTTGTTACCCGTCCACTTCTTATATCTTTCGAGCTCGAACGGATACATCCAATAGTTTTGTATAGGACCAGCAAGCTCAGCCTCCCGAGGTAAATGAAGTACTAGATATATCATAACATCCAAAAAAGCTAGTGGAAATATTTTTTCCATTTTGCATAAAATTATTACAATGTCGACTTTCATTTGTTTCAGGATATCAACTTTCAACGTCCGTGCACATAACTGCGTAAAAAATGTACTGAACTCAGTCAATATTGTTTGTATTTCCAATGTAGAGAAATTTTGAATTGTAACAGGAAGTAAGTGCTGTAAGATTCACACATCAACCAATGTTAGATGCCTACCTGTCCGGAAATTTAACACTTTTCAACCACCCACATAAACTGTTCATCTCATCTCTTGTCATGGAGTACTTTGCAAGTGTCATCCTATAAGTTGCATTATTTGGCTGCACATATAATTCTTTATGTATACCCATCAACTGTAAATATCTCCCTGCTTTGACTGTGTCCTTGGTCTTCCCATCAATATTCATCAACATACTTAAGATACTTTCACATATGTTCTTCTCGATATGCATTACATATAATTTGTGATGTAGTTTCAAGCTTGACCATTAAGGCAACTCAAAAAAATATTTCTCTTCTTCCAATTCAACACAACATCTGTGTACTTTCTTTTTGTTTCACTTGTTTTTTTTTCAAACTGTAAACCCTCAGCATCCCTTAGTTGTTGCAACAATTGATTTGCAGACAATTCTTTAGGTTCCAATCTATGTTCCTCTGCTTTATCGGACAAATCTTCTCTTTTGCCCCATGGATGCTCTTGAGGAAGGCACCGATAATGACGCATGAAGCACACCTTATGCCCATACTTCAAATACTTGAACGATGTATCCTTATTACATATTAGACATGCAAGACTTCCATATTTAGACCACCCAGATAATTTTCCATATGCGGAAAAATTGTTTATAGTCCATAGTAATGTTGCATGTAATTGAAATGTCTATTTCTTTAATGTATCGTACACGCGTATGCTTTCATTCCATAAATCTTTCAAGTCATCAACCAATGGCCCCAAATACACATCAATATTTTTTCTGAGATCTGAAGGCCCAAGGATAATTAGGGACAACATCAAATTTGGACTCTTCATACACATCCACGGAGGGAGATTGTACACCGTTAACAGTACTGCCCATATGCTATATGTTATACTCATATTACCATATGAGTTGAAACCATCACTTGCTAAACCAACCTACACATTGCAGGATTCACTTGCAAATCTCTCATGTCTTTATCAAATTCTTTCCACACAATAGAATCGGCTAGGTGTCTAAAAGTATTGTCATCATCTTCTCGACCTTTTTTGTGCCACCGCATTTCCTTGACCATTTCTTTTGTCATAAACAATCATTGTAACCTTAATTTTATTGGAAAATACCGTAAAACCTTTTGAGGAATATTACTTTTTCTGCCTTTGCCATCAATCCATCTTGAAGTGTTGCACTTTGGGCATACCACTTTATTTGCATATTCCTTCCAAAAAAGCACACAACCATTCTTGCATGCATGTATCTTATCGTAACCGAATCCCAAGTGTCACGTAAACTGTATTGCTTCTTTATAAGAGCGTGGCAATGTTTCTCCATCTGGGAGGGCTGTTTTTACCAAGTCAATCATCATATCAAACGCCTTAATTACTCATGCTGGAGAACGCCTTGATATGAAGTATCTTCAGTACAGAAGCAATTTTTATAAATTTCTTGCAGCCTGGATAAAGTTCTCATAAACCATCTTCCCATAATCGGTAGAAGGAGCTTGTTTGTTCATGATCATCAGTTGTGGGATCTTGTGAAGTAGAGGATTCTCCAATGTTAGCATCAAGAAATGTCCCCATACATACATCGTCTAACAATTCTTCAACTACATCAACCTCTTCCATCATTTCACTTGCATGTGTGTGCATGTTTGTAGAAGTATTTACCCTAAAATGATCTTCTTCCCCGTGAAATATCCCATCGAGTGTATGTCGAAGTGTAGAAACTATCGAATGCTAGCAAACTTTTATATGTTAAATTTAAAGCAATACCTTATCAAAAAAATCTGGAAGGTTTGGGTGAGGATGCTCAACAAAGGTCTCTGATCACTCCACCACCTCAAGAAAGGGTCCCAAGCCTGAATTGTATAAGAGAAGAACCATTAAACGGACTACATGGTGGAGGATGAAAGAGAGAGGGAAAGAATAATTACAAACCTACGGGTTCTAGGGTGCTGGCCACGGATTGCAGAGGAGATCAGAGGGAGAACGTTTGAGATCAAAGAAGAAGATGAAGAGACCAAACGTGAGCGCCGATTGCAGATAAGATCAAGGGGAAACATGAGAGATGAAGAAGAAGGAAAGATGAGAGACGAAGAAGAGGGAAAATTTCTGATCTGTAGAGATGAAGAAGAATAGGGGGAAATGGGGAAAAGGGAATTAGGGAAAAGGGAATTAAGGCTAGTGCCAAAAAATTTTCAGGCCAATGCCAAAATGTTTCACAGGTAACCTAGGTGGGTCACGCGTGACACAGCTTTGGGTCATCTTATGACTCATTGTTGGATCACCTTGTGACCCAGGTGGGTCACCTTGAAAATTCAAAAAAAAAAAAAAAATCTTCAATTTTTTTTTTAAAAAAAGTTATTTTAATTTTTTTTAAATAATGTTAATTAAAATTAAGTGTAAATTTAGAGTTTTATAAAGGTATAAGGGTATAAAGGAAATTTTATCATTTTTAGGGTAAAAGATAATTCACGTGATATTTATCTTATAATTACTCAATAATGTGATATTTATCTTATAATTAATTAATAATTTAACATTTCAAGATAATATATATTTCACATTTTAACGCCAAATCCTAATGGAGGGTGATATTGCGTCAAATTATATGTTCGATGAGTGAAATATTAAATATGTTTTTATTATTAAAATATTCTCTACAAATTTAAAGTTAATACATTTTTAGTATAAAAGATCATTAAGGTGATATTTATCTTATAATTAATTACTAGGGAAAAACCCACTTTACCCCCTTGAAGTTTCAGGAGTTTTTCAATTTGAACCTCAATGTTTAAAAATTGGCAATATACCCTCCTAATGTTTCAAAAATTTTCAATTTAAACCTTCCGTTACTAATTTCCGTTAAATTGGATAGAAATTTTTTTAAAAAAGCCTGAGGCTAATTAGGTAATTTCATAGATTTCCGTCCAATTTGACGAAAATTAGTAACAGAAGGTTTAAATTGAAAATTTTTGAAACATTAGGGGGTTACATTGCCAATTTTTAAACTTTGAGGTTCAAATTAAAAAACACCTGAATCTTTAGAGGGGTAAAATGGATTTTTCCCTAATTATTAGCTTAAATTTTTAAGATATATAGTAATTTAACATTTTAACGCCAAACTCGAATGGAGGGGGATATTGCATCAAATGGGTGAAATATTCTTGAACTTGGCACTATTGATATAACTAATATATAAAGATAATACAAAATCCAAAGAGTTTAATAGATCATTTGATCGCATTACAATCGATTAGACTAATGTTGTACTAGTATCGAGCGAAATTGATCTTATTAGATGTTCTATTGAACCTTTAATCATGTCAAGTTCTATTGATTGTATCTCAATCAATATAACTAATGCACTAATATAATACAAAATGCTTGGAGTTCAATTAAATGTTCGATCGAACATTTAATTTGTTTGAAGTTTGATCGATCATTTGATTTTATCACAATCGATCGAACGAATGCCCTAGCTAGGACCAATCGGATGTCTGATTAAACATTTAATTTCAATTATTTCAATCATTTAATCCTATCATGATCAATCGAACTAATTCATGATGATTGATCGGATATTCGATCAAACTTTCAATTTCAATTGTTTCAAGTTTGATAAATCATTTGATCCTATCACGATTGATTGAACAAATGCACTAGGATCAATCGGATGTTTGAACGAACCTTAATTTAAATTGTTTCAATTTTGATCATCACTTGATCCTATTGCGGTCAATCAAACTAATTCACAAGGATCGATCGAATGTTCGATCGAACCTTCAATTTGTTTTAAGTTTGATCAATCATTTAATCTTGTCACGATCAATCGAACTAATTCACTAGGATCAATCAGATGTTAAATCGAATCTTCAATTTGTGTCAAGTTTATTGCGTGACTATAATAAATTTAAATAAATTTATTTATTTTTTTCATTTTTTAAAATTAACTTTAATTTCAAATTAAGAGAAAATGTATAATTTTATAAAAGTTTTTAGGGTATAAATGACATTTTATAATTTTTAGATGTTCAACTGAACCTATAATCTTCTAATTTTATTTGTTTTTTTATTTTTTTATTTTTCTACAAGAGCATTAGCATCCACTAAATTGGACGCTAATGACATATCTTCAGCGTCCACTTTCAAAGTGGACGCTATTGATCCATCATCATCGTCGACTCTCTGTGGACGCTGTTGATCTTGTAATTTTATTTGTTTTTTATTTTTTTATTTTTTTACAAGAGCATTAGCGTTCACTAAATTGGACGCTAATGACATATCTTCAGCGTCCACTTTCTATTGATCCATCATCAGAGTCCACTCTCTGTGGAAGCTGTTGATCTTGTAGTTTCATTTGTTTTTTATTTTTTTATTTTTCTACAAGAGCATTAGCATCCACAAAATTGGACGCTAATGACATATCTCCAGCGTCCACTTTCAAAGTGAATGCTATTGAGCTTCTAATTTCAAATTTTTAATTTTTAATTTTTAATTTTTTTTATTGTTATATAGGACTATTAGCGTCCACTTATAGTGGACGCTGATAGTTTTATTATCAGCGTTGACTTTTGTCGATGCTAATAGTTATTTTGTCGCACCTACTTGTTTTCCCGCCCCTGGTATAATTCCCGCCGGTATATTAGCGTCAACATATTAGCGTCCACTGTAAGGTGGACGCTAATACTAATCATTTGGGTCGACTATTAGTGTCCACTGCAATGTGGAAGCTTATAAGCACCTATTAGTGTCAACTTTTGAAAGTGGACGCTGATAGGTGATCATTAGCGTCCATTTTGCAGTCGCCCCTAATGAGATCGCCCCTGATGAGTAGATTTCTTGTAGTGATTGACTAAGTCTTTAGCCCTTTGTTGAGAAACCAAAAGGTTATTTGCTAAAGCACTGATTAAGTAATGAAATATATCTCTTCCTACAAACTTAATCTTTTGGGATAAGTAATGATTTAATATGGTATCATAGCCAAAGATCCTGAGATCAAACTTTGACTCCAGCAAATCACCCCTATTTAAATTAAATATTTAATTTCATGTGTTGGGCCTCACATATTCAAAGAAAGTTTGAGCCCATACGTAAGAGTGAGTGTTAAAGCATTGATTAAGTAATTAAATTTGCCTCTTCTTATTTGCTTAAACTTTTAAGATAACTGATAATTTAACATTGTTATGATTTAAAAAAAAAAAAATCAGCCTAATGTGGACAGACTGTTGCATATATATATATATATGAAGAAAAGATGACGCTTCGTTTTTTTTTTTTTTTTTTTCTTTTAATGACATTTTTCGTTGATTTGATTCATTTGAAGTAGCTAGTTAGGGTAATATATATATATATATATAGGGCTTGTTGGGGTGACCCAAAAATCCAGAAGTTATATTTGTCCTGAATGATCAATCAAAATACAACTCAACGGTCGACAATTATTGCATATAACGGTGATGTTGCTTCATTGACTTTCTAGGGAAAGTGGTTAACTAGTAGCTAGCTAGGCTTAAGCAACTTCAAAGCCTATGATTTCAATTTCGACATATTGTGGACATTATTGCGTATAAATTAGGATTGTTTGATTTAATAAATCAGCTTATGACAAAAAATGGTGGACTCATATTGTTGTTGCCGTTTCAATGATGTTATTGTATTCTTTAATTTGCAATTGTCTGAAAGACCACTTTTTAGACTATCTTTTTGTTTTTTCACTAGGCAATCACCATATATATTCAAACTCTTCTCAAGGCAACAAAATGTGTATACTGAATCTAAGATTTGACAATTTTTTTTACGACGCGAATCAAATACAATATTAACAAGTTATGGTCGAGGAGACTAAGAGCATTTAAGTTAAAAAGTGTTTTTTGGCAAAAGCTTCAATTTTAAGTTTTTGCCAAAAATGCGTTTTTGACTATTTTTAAGTTTTTTAGACCCTTAAAAGTGTTTTTAATTTTTTTTTACTAAACTGTTACTTTTTTCTTTAAACGAATTTTTTAAGTATTAAACACACTTTTTAATCCCTCAAACACACACCCAAATAGGCCTTAAACCGTTTTATTACATGAATCGAGTTATATTTTTAACACGACTCAAACCCGACACATATTAACACGAAATTACTACCCTAACTAAAAATGCCTTATCATATACAAGTAATTGAAGTGATTACATGGATTTTAGCCGGCTTAAGTATCGGCTGGCGGCCGGCCGTACAACTCCCTAATTTCTACACTTAGCCTCCTTTATAAATATATGTAACTTCAATTGATGGGCTCACATCAATCTTATAATCCTATCTTTCTTGGCCAAGAAGATCATGAGGCAAGCCGGAATATATTCAGGAGTAGTCTCCGGCGGCAGAAGTGGGCCGCACTTGTTGCCGTTGGCGAGGATAAAGAAGATCATGAAGAAGTCTGGGGACGACGTCAAGATGGTATCTGGGGAGGCCCCGATTGTTTTCTCCAAGGCTTGTGAGCTGTTCATAGAGGAACTGACGCAAAGGTCTTGGACGGTGGCCATGCAGAGAAAGAAAAAGACCCTTCACAAAGAGGACGTGGCCTCAGCTGTTCTAGCCACTGATATCTTAGACTTTCTTGTCAATTTGGTGTCTGATTCTAATAATCCTCTGGACTTGGCCCCTGTGGAAAGAGAGACATTGGTGTCTTAGGGCCAAGATCTCTTCTTTCAAGAGCAAATCCAATGCCATTTTTTTTTCCCCTTCGTATTTAACGAAGCATGTATGAGCTAAAAGCCTGTGCAGTGTTACGCCGCGCGTGACCCCTCTTTTCCTCTGCTCTGCCACCCGGCCTCCACCATTGCTACCAATCTCCCGAAGCCTTCTACTGCTTCCTAGCATCCATTGCTGGCCCGTGGTCTTCACGCGTCAGTGAGTGGCTTACATTTGTTGGCCTTCAAACGTGTCCATGTTGCCTTCCCCTGCACCGCCCTCCACCGATGTTATTGTTTTCTGTATTTATTTTCATTTTTATGTTGGTTTCTTGTTGTCTTTCCCTCCCGGTGTTAGATGCGAGGCCAACTCAATGTATTTGGGGGCCTTGGGCAAAATTTTGAAGTTGGACCTTATTTTTTTTAATATTTAAATATTAACTAAATAATATTTATTTTAATAATATTATTATATTTTTATAATATTATTATTATTTTCATTCTCATTGTTGATTCATGACTTTTAAGTTTAACTTTTAACTAGTTGCCCAAAAAAATTAATGTGGCATATTTGTTTTTTTAGGTTAATTGGTCTTATTTTACAATGGGCTTATTATATTGAGGCATTATTTTAGAAGCCTTAAATTTTTATGGGAAAAAATTTTGGGCCTTATTTAAAAAAAATTAGGCCTTAAGTTAAAATAAAATTAAAATTTTTTTTAGGCCTTATTAAAATTTTTTTTGGGCCTTACTAACTGGGGGCCCTAGGCGACCGCCTTAGTGGCCTAGCCATTGAGCCGGCCCTGGTTAAATGTTACCCAATAGGCATTGGGGTAGGGTTCAAGGGTATTTTGAAAGTCATGTCCCTATTTACGTCATTTCTCTAGGGGTTTGGATATGGTTGAAGGATCTTTAGATGGCCATGTCCTTACCCGAGCCTTGTTTAACCGCCTTTATTGGCGGTCAAAATTCTTGGACTTCGTGCCAAGAATGTATAGGATCACGTCATTCATTTAATGCATTTCCTCTTTTCTTTTATTTACTTTGTTTTTGTTTTTAACATTATTGTTGAGTTGTCCGACCCTTTATTGTTTTTCATGTTTGTAATCTTTGTTTGATGTACTTAAAAAAACAAATTAAAGCATGTATGAGCTAAGAGAATTATGTTGATTCATATATAATTGGGAATGTTAATTTTAGGCGTACTATAACTTTTATTATAACTTCTTTACTAATAAACGTGACACTTCATATATATATATAACATTTACAACATCAATTACTAAACAATTAAATTTATATGTAAAATTTTTTTACCATGTCATGTGACACTCAAGTAAACTACTCATTCTTTCTGCCTGGTCAAGTTCTCGATTAAAAATTTAAAGGTAATACCATTAAAAAAAATAAAAATAAAAATAAAAACCCTTCCATTGAGCTTCTCAATTGTTGTTTATCCTCCCAAAAAGGAAAGTTGGCTTGACGAGCGCAGATGTGAAGAAGCACTTTTGTTACTGAGAAAGAGAACAATCATTACCAAGGGGTCTACCAATATCACCGGCCACATATATAGCTCAGGCCACTGAGAAACCAGTGCAAATCCAAAGAACATAACCCACAAGGAGATTCTCTAGAGATCCTCCTTAAACAGTGTAAGATTTGGGTACAATTTTGTTGAGAACATGAGGTCACACAAATTTGTAATAACAATTGTATTACTCCAAGCCGTGGAAGAGGTCTTTGAATCTCATTAGTTCAAAAAAAAAAAAAAAAAATTCAAACTCATTTCACTTCAATACCAAACAACTGTTTTCATTTTTCTCAAACTCTTTCATGTTTATATTACATCAATCAACTCTTACTTTTCTCTTCACTTTCTCTCACAGAAAATTCAAAACTCATTTCACCTTTATATCATATCAATCAATTCTTATTACTATTTCAACAAAAAAAAAAAAAAAAAAAAATTGGAAGTTTTGTTTCACACATACAAACACAAAAACATACTATACGATGACAAAGAACACTCAAAACCAACTTTAGACTTGCAGATGATACAACAAATGAAAAACCAAGCCAGAGAAGAAAATGGGCAAACTCAATTCCGATGGACTTGTCTTTTATTTTTGTTGTGTGTTACTGGGCAGAGAAGTTAGTAGCTGAAGCATCCAAGGATTTTCTTAGGTATATATCCAGAAGCACGGAACTTTGTAGCTGTCTCCTCTACCTTAAGGAATTCTTCTCTTCGTTTAGCATCAATTGTTGCCCTCTTTTCTTCCGCTTCCTTGTGTAAATCAGCCACTTTGTTTTTCATTTTCTCAGCATACTCTGCCTTCTTTTTATCGAATTTTTCCTGTTACACAAGAGGTTTGCCAAATGCTTGTTAATCAAGTGATTCTATCGATGGTATAATAGGTCATTCATATGCTTGAAGATATGCAAAGAAAGTTTGAAACAAAATTAGGACTTAATCTTATGGGAACTGCAAAATGGCACTTTAGCATGATATATTGCCACTCAACACAAATGCAGAATCTATATGACCAGATTAGGGCCGGGAGTCGGATAATTTGGTTACGAAAATGGGATTTTCACATTTTGCACCACCATGGTCAGTAAAGTCGAAATTTTCACAGACTTATTCCGCCAACTTTATTTTTCATTACCGACATGATTATGGTGACAGTCAGTAATGTCAATAAGCAAAGAAATTGAAAAGTTGGTCGGTAAAGTTGGTTTGGTTAGAAAATGTTATTCCGCCTACCGAACCGAGTTTGTTGGAAATAGGAAAAGTTTACCGCCTACCAGCCATCGGTTAAGTGGTATCAGTAAGTGTTGGTTGGTTCTCGGTCCATACTCAGCCGGCAAGTGATATGCGGTTATTTTGCACAGCCCTAGACAAGATTATAGAGAGAAGAATAGCACCCTCCTAGTTTTTCACATTGGTAACTTAGTAAAATAATCCATAAAAAAATCACACCAACAAAAAAAAGGAATAATCATTGTCCTTATCCGAGCTTGCAGTGTTTTTGTGCATCAGGGAGCAACAGACACAAATAATGAACGTAAACAATCCAACAGAGTTTATTACCTCAATCTTCTTGAGTTGTGCTTCTACAGAAGCTATGTGGCTGTTTTCCCATGATCCAACAGCGGAGAGCTTTTTATATGCCCTGTTGCAATGCTGAGTTATTTTAATCATGCAGAAAAAAAGTGCATCATGGAGAAAGACATCGAGAATGTATGAAACTAAATTTCAGGTTTTGACTCCTGGAATCACTTCCTTTGATTCTAGGATCAACTTGGACTAAAATAAAAGGAAAAGATCCTTCAGTTTAGAAAAGATAATGTGAGTTGGCCATGGCCAGCAACTTAGATAGTTTAACCAAAATCTGGAACAATTAAACCTTTCAAGTCCACCACAAACTAATATAAGTAGCATTAACTACCAAAGCATATGATCAGCTTCTTATGAAGAGCATAATGAAATTTGACAAGACAAGTAGAAAGTTTTATCAAATTTGTGGAGACCAAGGGACCTGAAGAATGTTACTTAGTGCAATACTTCTGCCAAACCAAAATCAACTGATAGAAAATTTGACATAGCCTCTTACTTGTTGTCTGCCTTTGTTTTTTCACTTTCTTCCCATGCTTTAATTAAAGCAATTCTTTTCTCAGTTGCAACCTGTGCAAGCAAAGCATCTGAAAAAACATATGACAAGAGTCATCTATCCCTCTCATAATCAAGTAATTAATGCATAAAAGCAGAACTTTAGGCATATACCTCTGTCGGCCGAACCCCCTGTACTTTTGATAACAGCAATATCTGCAACCTCTGCCATGATGAGAGTTTCAAACAGAATTAGATAAGGAATGAAGAAGCAACACACTGATGGAGACTTGAATCATTAAATGGTCTCACCTAAAAAAATAATGGAAATAAAATAGTTGGTTAGCTTTAGCTGCAAACTCTTTGTTAGCCGCAGCAAGTTTTCGGTCACATTGGTTGAGTGGCTTGCATACTCTTTGTTTCAATGAAATTCCAATGTTCTAAAACACTTGAAGAAGACAACTTTCACCCATGTTTATAGTAGAGGCTTATACTAGAACCCATTTTCTAAGAACTTATGATTTGGGGGCAATTGGTTCACATCCTAGTTTATTGGTTTTCCTTTTACTTTCAGTTTCCAAGCTTTCCAGCCACCAAATCACTGTTAGGAATCTGAATATATCCTATCAGCTGTAAAATTTTACAACAACACTACCCTTGTGTTAAATTCCTCGGGTGCTTAGCAGTCGATCGAAGACCGAATCTCTGCAAACCTCTTCGAATAAGTCATGGAGTAGCATTTGGTTGGGTCTCTCTGTGTTTGTTTAATTGGAGTTGGGAGTCTTTGAGTCTTCGTTATGGCTTATGTCTGTTTAAATCAAGTTTTTGAATAAAATTAAGAATAGAAGTTTATTTTCCAAACATATGTTTCAAGGAGGCTCATGTTCCCTCTAAGAACCTAAGATGTTACACAGTTGATATTCAGGTTCATAAGACCTTGTCTCTAATGAATTCCTACCTTTGATTATCAATGGAATGATTTCCCACATCTATAGCTTCGAAAGGAACAAAGATAAGGAACTCATTATGAACAGAGTATTGTAATGTTAAGACTTGTCATCATTTAAAATAGCATTTCCATAGGATAGTTCAATCGGCTGGGAAAGTTCGAATCGCCCCTCCCCACTCCCCTTGGGGAAAATTCCTTATTAAAAAAGAAAAAGAAAAAGGACAGCATTTGCAGTATTATCCTACTCAAGCAAATCAAGACAAGCTGTTGCTTATCTCAATAGAAATACATGAGAGTGCTACTGCTACAATGGTTGTTTATGTTTTTTAAAGAGCCACTGTAGTTTTACATGGTTTAAAGTTTTTAAAGAGTCTTTTGGAATGGAGTTTTGGGGTCTTAATAGATAGAATTCATAGATTTTTTGGTATTTTGGAGATGCTCTTGCATGACAATTTTGCATAAAAGCATTCTCAACTAAAAGACAACCCTAGAAAGGAACCTGGCTCTGCGAACCAAATCAACCATGTAATTGGGTAGAAGTATCATAAAATGAAATGGGAAATTACCACTTATCACAAAAACTTAAGCTTATAGAAAATAATTGATTTAATCGTTTAATTAATATTCTAACATACACCTGACGTGGGAGCCCAAACTTCTCCTTAATAAGACAGACCCAACAGGTGAAATATTTAATTGAAATGAACCATGATTGTGGAGTAGGGTTCTTATAGAAAATAATTGATTTAATAATTTAATTAATATTCTAAATGAAAGAATTAGGCTAAATAAGCAGATTTTTTTTTTTTATTATTGTCCTTTGCTTTATCAAACATGTAAAACCATGATTAAGGTTTTCAGGCCTCAAAATCTCCTCATTTTACAAAAAGAGTTGGCAAAGTTACGATCTAAATGGTAAAAAAATTAAAGCTTTATTGAACAAAGCAGAAAATTAGAACCCCAAAAAAAAAAATCAAGGAATTGATCGCATAATAAGCAAAGAATACTAGCACTAGCAATCCGTTTGGTTGCAAACAAAAGAAATTGAGATAGAAGAAAATAATTCAAACTTAATTACTTAAAGCTCAAGGCCTAGACTTTTCCACAAACTACAAACAAGAAAACAAAAAACTACGACCCAACTCAGATTACAACACAAATATTCAATCAAAAGTTCCATTTTCCTGGCTCAGTTTTCTCAAGAACCAAACAGAAACAGAGACAAAGACAGAGACAGAGAACACATACTTTCATTAACTGCAGAAACGGCCTTCTGTTCAGGAGGTGGGATCACAGCCTTCTCTTCAGCTACGTCGCTTTGACCTTTCTCTTCTTCTACTTTTCCTTTTTCTTCAACCAATGGTGCAGGCTCTTGATGATCAACTTTCTGGGTCCCCTCTTCTTCCATAACGTATTCTTTTAATTTAGCCACGGTTCAGAAGCACCACCCCAAAAGAGCAAAAGAGCAAAAGAAAAGCTACAGTAACAGAGTAATTGAAACAGAACACCAAGTGGCACCAATTACAGAGAAAATCCTACAAGATGGATTGGAAACAGAGGAAGCAAGTCTTGCAAATGTTGCTGGAAAGTACACTTGCGAGGTGGTTGTGGTTGTTGGTAGATATAGGACTCGCTTCCTGACAAAATACCCGTTAACAATTTCCCAAGAAAAGATATTCTTTTTCTCTCTTTTATTTATTTATTTTTGAAAAATGTTTACCTTTTATATGCCAATGAGATGCATTACTTTGTAAAGTCTCGATATGGCCGGCTCTTACATGATAGTAATTAATAATATTGGTAATATTTATATAAAAAAAATAATTATGTGGTTAATGTAATAAAAACAATTATGGCCCCTTCCATTTAAAAATAATAATTAAGGTCCCATTTATAGTACACGGCAATTTTGAGAAAAAAAATATTAATAAAATTGATTTTTAAATAACTGTATAAAAATGAAAATTAATATTTTAATATTAAAAAAATATCTCAGTTAAATTAATTAATTTACACGTCAAAATCTACCCAGGCCCAGCCGGCCTTGAATTCCACGGCTTACGAAAGAGTGATGACTTTCGAAGGCTTAGGAAAGGCAACGCAATTTTCAAAGAAAGGCAAGAAAGCAAGTGGAAATTTGCTTGTCAATGACAATATGACTCATGACAAACTGTCCATTTCAAAGGTTACACGTATTAATGGATATTTATTATTTATATTCCAAAGATGGTATTGGTATGTACGTATGACATGAGGCTCACGAATCACCAACATGTAACATTCATCATTTTAGTTTATTATTAATTATTTAGAAAAATCGAATGCATGACTCATCAATTTACAAGATAGTTTTTAATGTATAAATTACCAATCAGAAAATTGTAGGTAAGATTAAAACATTAATAAACAATTTATATCACAGAAAAATATTTTTTTAAAATTAAAGATGAAAAATACTCACAAAACACAATAACAAACAAAATCATGCTTTTTAAGGAAGAAGACAAAATGTTATCAAACAAAATCATTTTATTTCCTATTTCTCAGACCATAAAAGTTAAAACGATAGATGAAATTTAGAAATTTTTTTGTCGCAAATCAACAAACGAGTACAAATTTATGATATTTTATAGTTATTACTTTATAATACATATATTCAAGGGATATATTAAAGGGTACCTTTTATAAAAGCTATTGTAAACCAGCTCTTTTGTGCCCACCAATCAGCTATTGATACCTCAGCATATCAAGAAAATCCTAACCAATCAGCCATTGATACCTCACCATATCAGGAAAATCCTAAGTTTAAGAAATAAATACTATTGCACCAGATTATACAAAATATAAAAAAATAATAATAATAATTAAAAAATCATTAATTATTATTTTTTTTAAAAATAAAACAAAAAACAAAAACAAAAACAAACAACAGCCAGCCACCCCACCCCCACTTGGGGTGCTCGGCAGCCACGCGAAGGGAGGTAGGCAGCCGCCCCTTTGGCCATGGCTGGCGCAGCCCATCTGGGGTGGCCGGCGAGCCACCCCATGGGTAGAGGTGGTCCGCACGGCCACCTCCAGCAGATCTGGGGTGGCCGGCGAGCTACCCCATGGGCTGGCTTGGCCCGCGCGGCCACCCCCGCCCATGGGGTGGCCGGAGAGCCACCCCAGATCTGCCTGGGTGGCCCGTGTGGGCTACCTCCGCCCATATGGGGTGGCTCGCCAGCCATCCTAGAGGAGTTAGGAGTGACAGCGAGTCACCCTCAACCCTGTTGCAATTTTTTAAAAATAAAAAATAAAAATGGAAAAACCTATATAATTCGGTGTTTTAGTGTCTATTTGAAATGGTGCAATAATCTTAGGTGACCTATTCTTATTGGTAGGCACAAAGGAGCTAGTGTTATAGAAGTTATCCTCTTCATCAATAGTCAATACCTATAAGCTGCATTAAAAACGCTCTTTCATAACGCTTTCTGAATCTGCCGTTAAAAATGGCACTATTAAAGTGTTATGAAAAGACTCTTTTTAAAGTACTTTAAATCAAATATGCCTAAGACCATAAATATATATGACTTTAGGGTATTTTTTTCTCACTAGAAAATGCATTATCATTCAAAAAAAAAAAAAAAAAACAAACAAACAAACAAAACAAAAATGAAATATCATTAGAAAATAAACACTAAAATCCATATAAATAACCTAAAGGACACAAATTTCCTCTAAATTGGTTTGGGAAAAATTTCTTTCTACCTATTCTAACAAGTGATAAGTGTCATTCAACATTTTTTGGTTTTTAAATCACATTTTTCAAGTAAATATGCTTATAAAAGCAATTAAATCTTTAGTGTGCGCCAAACAATTATCTTAGGAAGCCAAATTTTATGATTATATGATGTATCTAGACATGGTGGGATTACGTCTAATAAAGCGGAGGTCACTAGTTTGAATCTCCCTCTCCCCTGTTGTGCGGACATGTCAAAATATATATATTTACACACGACATCCTCTTCATGAGGCATGGTTTCCAGCCGATTGAGGGGTAACTCAATTTGTGAATATTATAGTATATTAAGTACATGACCTATTTTGATGGGTTTAGGATGAATGATTTATAATATTTTTTTGATGGGTTTATAAATATTTTTCTTTAAATTAGAATGGAAGAATTTATTTCAATTTAATCTATGGGCAGGGGGCAAAGTCCTTTGGTTTAGGGCCAAATATGAAAATACTATACATATATGATAGTGTTAAGAGGCAAATTGTGAGGAGGGTTCAATATTATATCAACTATGATGTGCTCTCAGATCTCTCCTATATGATGTGAGCTTGGGAAGGGTTCTTAAATGAAATATATATCAACTAACTCAAATTGCATTTGCTATGTCTTACTCTAATGCTGTTGCTTTTGTCATTATATGAGATATTATTTTTATAACAATAGGGTAACATTATTTAGTAGATTGTTATATTATTAAATTGTATGACAGTCATATAACAGTATACTGAATAGCACTAGCTACGAAAGCAAATTTGTATCGTAGGAAGATTACAGATGATCCTTTATGTCTCATTTGTGGTTTAGAAGCAGAAACTACAAGACATGTTTTATGGAGATATCTGTGAAAAAATAAGGTGTCCAAAAACTAGGAACAACCAATTTTCAAGTAATGCAACAAAATCATGCTAGCCCAAGGACTCACAACCAAAAGTAGAAGAAAGATAAAAATATATATGAGAAAATATACTTCTTACTTATGAAATATTACAACAATGGAAAAACTTGGGTTGGACCACACTTGCACAAGATAGGAGAAGATTTTGTTGAGATATGATGGAATGAAAGGCTTGGAAACATGCCTAGGGTATATATAAGGGTTAGGGAAGGGTTCTAGAGTATTATCACACTTAATTAACAAGATAGGTGTGACTTTTCATAAGACCAAGGAAGAGCAACGAATTTGTTCAAGAAATGGTAATGATGTCTCATGGGAAGGTGCAAGATTGCATTGGAAGATGAAGTGGGTTGAATGAGAATAGTGATGGTTAGATGACCAAGATAGAAGGTGGTAAGGTGGAAAGATTAAACAATGAGAGAATGACATGAGTCATCCATCGTGTGCAAATGAGTCCCTCCACATTTACTTCCATAAATTCCTCACTACATCACTAAAAACAAGAAGAATAAAATTAATAACTATAAATCCTAGAAAATACACTTTAAATTTAACATTTTTCGGTAGCTAAGGACATATGGAGTAGGTGCAATAGTCAAATACAAAAAAGGAGCGTCAATCATGAGGAATTTGTGTTCATATGGAAGGAGCTTCAACGATGCATGAACATAGAAGACATAAAATTTATGGCAGTGGTTGCATGACAATTATGGTTTCAACGTCATACCTTTGTTTATGGGAAAAAGATTAGTCCCTCTATCAATGTGGTTGGTTGTGCCGCATATTCGTTGGAGTCTAATCAAACAGCAAATTCTCAAAAAGATGAAGCGGTCATAAAGGTAAACACAAAAGATCAAAGATGGAAAGCCCCTATAAAAATGACTTTGTTAAATTAAATTGGGTTGCTACTATGGACAAAAATAGAATGAAGATGGGGCTTGGGGTGATAGTTAGAGATGGGAAGGGAGAGGTTTTGGCAACTATGTCATCGCCAAGAGATCACATCACCGAACCAGATATAGCAGAAGCAATTGCAGCTTTGAGAGTAGTCCATCAATGTCGTGAGCTAGGGTTTTATAGGGTGATCCTAGAAGGCAATGCTCTCCAAGTGATGCATGCACTCAAGAAAGATGATAGGAGTTGGCGTTGATATATATGGACATCTTATTGAGGAAGCTCGAAGGGTGTTAAATTGTCTTCAAAGTTGTAAGGTTAATTATGTTAGACGGCACCTTAATAGAGCAACCCATTGCCTTGCGAAAGAAGCGTTTACTCTCACCGTGGAGCAAGGGTTTATTGAGGAAATTCTCCTACTGTATTTCGAATATTATCACTGTAGAGTGTTGTACTTAATTTGTTTTGCTATATCAAAGTCGCTCTATTCATTTCATAAAAAATAATAATAATAATAATAAATAACAAATAATAATTGTTTACATGTTTAAGTTATGAAAAGTAATGATATTCAGTAAACTGTTATGACATGCAATTGGAATAATGTGTCGGTGAAAATCAGTCTTTGAATCAATAAACAACTTTGAATAAACAAATATATATATATATATATATATATATATAAGGGGAATAAACAAATATTTTGGAATGCGTGAATTAAAAAAAAAAAAATTATCGAACTCTTAACATCACTTATTTTACGAATTATTTTTCTAAAACTATTACTTGTATATATTCACATTAATTAACTTAAATCATTAATTATTTCAAAAGCTTAAATTTTTTTTAAAAAAAAATTAATATTTTTACATCTTCTTTATGTGTGGGTTCAAATTTTTTCTTAATATATAAGTGACCAATACATAACATATTTAATTAATTAAAATAGGATGCGAATTACATAAATAAGATTCACATTCACGAATGGGGCTTTTGAATGTTATTTTGGAAGGTGATTCTCTGGAGGTTATTCACACCATGAGGAAGGAAGGCAGCTGTTGGAGCAAATATGGCTTGCTTTTGAATGATGCAAAAATCCTGCTTGGAAGCTGCCAGCAATGGGAGATAAACCACATCAAACGAGTAGGGAATGAAGTGGCGTATAGATTAGCTAATAAGAAGAGTTTAACTCTTGGTGAGGACCAGAGTTGGAGTGAAACTTTTCCTGAATGTGTTAGAGATATTGTTCTTAATTTCTGAGAAATGTTCTATTTATTAATGCCAATTGATTCATTTAAAAAAAAAAAAAAAATCGTATTAATTCATCAAGATCTATGCTCTAATGTCAAATTAAAAAACCAGTTATCCATAAAATTATAAAAAGAAAAGGATAATCATTTAATTACCGTAAAAGAATAGCATTTATCGGAGATCATTGAATCTAGAATCTAACTTTAAAATTCTGAAGAAAGATAACGAGCAATTTTTAAAGAAAGGAAAGAGAGCAAGTGGAAATTTGCTTGTCAATGGCATGACTCATGACAACTGTCCATTTTAAAGGTTATGGATGTTAAATTGTTAATGGATCTTATTTATTTATATTCCAAAGAAGGTATGTGTGACGCGTCGCACGAGACTCACGAATCACCAATAAATAACAATGTATCATTCATAATATTATTATTATTATTAACATTTAAAAAATTTAATGCATTACTCATGGATAGTAATTAGTGTGTGTAGGTGGTAGCAATTCGGCAATAAGAGTAGGCAAGGGAGTAGAGGGTTCAGATGTTGGTGAAGAGGAAGGCCTTAAGGAGAGGGGGGAAGCAGGAATGTTTGTTAGGACAAGTACTTGTGCTGGGGAAGGCAAGGTGATTGGGGATGAGGTGTAAACAGTAATAGAATCATAATTATTTACAGGGTAAAAATGATAAGGATCAAGAATAGTACTTATAGGGAAAGGATCTGATCCGTCAGGGGATGAAAATGTTGCTCTACCCTGTGCAGGAAATACCAATTCATCAAAACTAACATGTCTAGAGACATATACACTATTGGAGCTGGCATCAAGGCACTTGTGACCTTTTTGGTGAGCACTGTATCTAAGAAAGATGCATTGTTTGCTTATGAATTCCAATTTGCGTTTAGCATAGAGTCTTAAGAGGGGATAACAAGCATAACCAAAAGTTTTTAAAAATGTGTAATCTGGTTCCTTATTGTAGAGTTTGGTGAAAAGACTTGAATTTTGGAGAGTTGGGATAGGCAGTGTATTGATGAGATACACGGCAATACTGACAGCTTCAACCCAGTATTTTGAAGAGAGGTGGGATTGAACTAGAAGACTAAGACCAAATTCAGTGATATGCCTATGTTTTCTTTCTGAAACTCTATTTTGTTGAGATATATGTGGACAGGTGACTCGATGAAGAATACCATGTGTTGACATAAATTTAGTAAAGTTATGAGATGCGTATTCACCACCCTCATCTATTTGAAGTCGTTTGATTTTAAGGGAAAATAGATTTTCTATCAAGCACTTGAATTTAACGAAGGTTTCAAAGACATCTGATTTGAATTAAGAGGAAATAGCTAGGTGTATCTAGATAAATCATCAATAAAAATAACATAGCATTTGCTTCCATTGATTAAAGATAAAGGAGAAATTTATACATCACTATGAATAAGCTCAAATGGAATAGTGGTGACATGACTAGACTCAACAAAATGTAACTTTTTACTCTTTCCTAATTGACATCAAACACAAATAGACTGACTGGACTTAACTGAAGACACAGAAAGGTAGTAGTTGTGTAGCAGATGCTACAAGATTTGATGACTTAGATGCCTTAAGCGGTTGTGCCAAACTGAAGAAAACACCTTGATCCCAATTCGTACAGTAAATGCTCTGACTTTATTTCTGGTGAATTGTTGTAGCCTCAATGGGCAGAGATCATCTTCACTTGCCCCTTGCAGGAGGATCCTCCCTATGAGGTTTTCCTTAATCAAGAAATATGTATCAGTTAGTTTAAAATGACAATCATTGTCATGGCAAAATTTATTAATTGAAGGTAAATTTGTTGTAGCATCAAGACAATGTAAGATATTTTTGAAATGTAGGAGTTGATTTGACCTAAGATAAGAGGAAGAGCCAGTGTGAGAGATACCAAGTCTACTATCATTACCTACTGCTACTGTCTCATCACCCTCATATGGTTGCTGCAGAGTTAGATTCTACAAGTCATTAGTAATATGCTCCCACTGTCAGTAAGCCATTCATCTTCATCTTGTAGATTGTTGGATTGAGAAACCATTGCAGCAAGCTCAGATGGTGGATGCCGTCCTTGGAAGGCATAATCCATGTGATGAAAGCAGTCCAATGCTTGATGATTGGAGTGGCCACATATCTAACAAAGAAGTCCGTTGGATGAGAAGATACTAGGTTGAGAATTTCTCCTTTGAATGTAGTTGCTGGGAGAATTTCTTTTTAGAGTATAGTTGCTGGAGCTTCCAGTAATAGTTTTTCCTTGGGAGAAAGGAAGAGTTGGGAGTATACTAGAAGACCTGTTGAAAGTCAAGGAATTTCTGTAATTGGAGAAAGGTTTCCTTTGGTTGTTGTTGAATCTGTGCTTGTAACCTGGCTTCTGAGTAGTCATGGCATAAGATTGTCATTCGACAGTGGCAGCCTGATGTTCAAGGAGTTGTTCGTGTCCAAGTAATTTAGACTGAAATTCTTCAAGAAACATAGTGGCATTCTTTGTTATCATGGAGTAGGTCATGACAAAAGAATTGTAGGTGGAGCTTAATCCACCTATGATGTAGGATACAAGGTCATCATCGGTGATGGGGCAGTCGCGCGATAGCTAGCTGGTCAGCCAAAGATTTTGCACTACCAATAAAAGTAACACATGGATTGTTACCTTGTCTAAGAGTCTGAAGTTGGCGTCTCAATTGAGTGATGTGAGACCTTGATGGAGAAGCATAACGAGTGGTAAGGGTGTTCCATACTTGATTGAAGGTTTTACACACATAAATAGTAGACACAAGTGGAACAGTTAGGGTTACAATGAACCAATTGAGAATACATTGATCTTTCCGTTCCTAGAGAATATATTTTGGGTTTGAGACATCAGGAGTAGTTTTGTCAGCGGCCAATGGAATAAGTTTTGGTGGGCATGACTCGGAGCCATCAACAATGCCCATCAAACCGTTGGTTTTGAGGATAGGCTCGAATTGAAAGACCCATTCGAGATAGTTGCTATCATTGAGCTTGGATTGACAGAGATGCGCGATGTTGGGCATCGTGAATGATACATCGGCAGTGTTACTGGATTGCGCCATGAGGGGGCTGTTTCTCCCGAGGTAGGGGCTGTTATTGCCGAAGAAAGAGCCGCTGTTTCCGCCGAGGTAGGGGCTGTTTTTGCAAA
>NC_081543.1:27742720-27744429 GCF_901000735.1 Corylus avellana | reverse complement strand
TTTTAAAAAAAATTAAATAGGTGCCACGTGTCAACATCTGATTGGTCCACGTGTCAGTCTTAACGGTCAACTAACGGATGGATTAAATTGGTCTTTATCAAAACCCCAGGGGGGCCCTATGATAAAAGTGAAACCTCATGGGAGAACAAATAAAGTTGCTAAACCCTAGGGGGTTTGAGGTATTTAACCCGAGTATTAAACATACTTTTAAACCCATCAAACGCACACCTAAATAGACCCTAAACCGTTTTATTACATGAGTCGAGTTATATTTTTAACACGACACATATTAACACGAAATTACTACCCTAACTAAAAATGCCTTATCATATACTAGTAATTGAAGTGATTACATGGATTTTAGCCGGCTTAAGTATAGGCTGGCGGCCGGCCGTACAACTCCCTAATTTCTTCACATAGCCTCCTTTATAAATATATTTAACTTCAATTGATGGGCTCACACCAATCTTATAATCCTATCTTTCTTGGCCAAGAAGATCATGAGGCAAGCCGGAATATATTCAGGAGTAGTCTCCGGCGGCAGAAGTGGGCCGCACTTTTTGCCGTTGGCGAGGATAAAGAAGATCATGAAGAAGTCTGGGGACGACGTCAAGATGGTATCTGGGGAGGCCCCGATTGTTTTCTCCAAGGCTTGTGAGCTGTTCATAGAGGAACTGACGCAAAGGTCTTGGACGGTGGCCATGCAGAGAAAGAAAAAGACCCTTCACAAAGAGGACGTGGCCTCAGCTGTTCTAGCCACTGATATCTTTGACTTTCTTGTCAATTTGGTGTCTGATTCTAATAATCCTCTGGACTTGGCCCCTGTGGAAAGAGAGACATTGGTGTCTTAGGGTTAGGGCCAAGATCTCTTCTTTCAAGAGCAAATCCAATGCCATTTTTTTTTTCCTTCGTATTTAACAAAGCATGTATGAGCTAAAAGCGTGTGCAGTGCTACGCCACGCGCGACGCCTCGTTTCCTCTGCTCTGCCACCCGGCCTCCACCATTGCTACCAATCTCCCGAAGCCTTCTACTGCTTCCTAGCATCCATTGCTGGCCCGTGGTCTTCATGCGTTAGTGAGTGGCTTACATTCGTTGGCCTTCAACCGTTTCCGTGTTGCCTTCCCCCATACTGCCCTCCACCGATGTTGTTTTCTGTATTTATTTTCGTGTTTATGTTGCTTTCTTGTTGTCTTTGCCTCCCGTTGTTAGATGTTACCCAATAGGCGTTGGGGTAGGGTTCAAGGGTATTTTGAGGGTAATGTCCCTATTTACGTCATTTCTCTAGAGGTTTGGATATGGTTGAAGAATCTTTAGATGGCCATGTCCCTATTTACGTCATTTCTCTAGAGGTTTGGATATGGTTGAAGAATCTTTAGATGGCCATGTCCTTACCCGAAGAATGCATAGGATTACGTCATTCATTTAATACATTTCTTCTTTTCTTTTATTTGCTTTGTTTTTGTTTTTAACCTTATTGTTGAGTTGTCCAACTCTCTGTTGTTTTTCATGTTTGTAATCTTTATTTGATCTACTTATAAAAAACAAAGCATGTATGAGTTAAAAGAATTATGTTGATTCATATATAATTGGGGTTGTTAATTTTAGGTGTATTACAACCTTTATTTTAACTTCTTTACTAATTGACGTGACAATTCATATATATAACATTTATAACATCAATTACTAAACACTTAAATTTATATGTCAA
>NC_081543.1:27733778-27742620 GCF_901000735.1 Corylus avellana | reverse complement strand
TTTTAAAGTGCTTTAAATTAAATATGCCCAAGACCATAAATATATATGACTTTAGTGTATTTTTTTCTCACCAGAAAATGAATTATCATTCAAAAAAAAAAAAAAAATTATCATTAGAAAATAAACACTAAAATCCATATAAATAACCTAAAGGACACAAATTTCCTCTAAACTGGTTCGGAAGAAATTTCTTTCAACCTACTCTAATAAGTAATAAGTGTCATTCAACATTTTTGAGTTTTTAAATCACAATTTTCAAGTAAATATGCTTATAAAAGAATTAAATCTTTAGAGTGTGCCAAACAATTATATTAGGAAGCCAAATTTTATGATTATATGATGTATCTAGACATGGTGGGATCACGCCTAATAAAGCGGGGGTCATTAGTTCAAATCTCCCTCCCCCCTGTTGTGCGGACATATCAAAATATATATATTTACACACGACATCCTCTTCATGAGGCATGGTTTCCAGCCGATTGAGGGGTAACTCAATTTGTGAATATTATAGTATATTAAGTACAAGACCTATTTTGATGGGTTTAGGATGAATGATTTATAATATTTTTTTTATGGGTTTATAAATATTTTTCTTTAAATTAGAATGAAAGAATTTATTTCAATTTAATCTATGGGCAGGGGCAAAGGCCTTTGGTTTAGGGCCAAACATCAAAATACTATACATATATGATAGTGTTAAGAGGCAAATTGTGAGGAGGGTTCAATATTATATCAACTATGATGTGCTCTCAGATCCCTTCTATATGATGTGAGATTGGGAAGGGTTCTTAAATGAAATATATATCAACTAACTCAAATTGCATTTGCTATGTCTTACTCCAATGCTGTTGCTTTTGTCATTATATGAGATATTATTTTTATAACAACAAGGTAACGTTATTTAGTAGATTGTTATGTTATTAAATTGTATGACAGTTATATAACAGTATACTGAATAGCACTAGCTACGAAAGCAAATTTGTATCATAGGAAGATTACTGATGATCTTTTATGTCCCATTTGTGGTTTAGAAGCAGAAACTACAAGACATGTTTTATGGAGATATCTGTGAAAAAATAAGGTGTCCAAAAATTAGGAACAACCAATTTTCAAGTAATGCAACAAAATCACGCTAGCTCAAGGACTCACAACCAAAAGTAGAAGAAAGATAAAAAATATATGAGAAAATATACTTCTTACTTATGAAATATTACAACAATGGAAAAACTTGGGTTGGACCACACTTGCACAAGATAGGAGAAGGTTTTGTTGAGATATGATGGAATGAAAGGTTTGGAAACATGCCTAGGGTATATATAAGGGTTAGGGAAGGGTTCTAGAGTATTCTCACACTTAATTAACAAGATAAGTGTGACTTTTCATGAGACCAAGGAAGAGCAACGAATTTGTGCAAGAAATGGTAATAATGTCTCATGGGAAGGTGCAAGATTGCATTGGAAGATGAAGTGGGTTGAATGACGGTAGTGATAGTTAGATGACCACGATAGAAGGTGGTAAGGTGGAAAGGCTAAACAATGAGAGAATGATATGAGTCATCCATCATGTGCAAATGAGTTCCCCCACATTTAAACTTCCATAAATTCCTCACTGCATCACTAAAAACAAGAAGAATAAAATTATTAACTATAGATCCTAGAAAATACACATTAAAATTTAACATTTTTCGGTAGCTAAGGACATATGGAGTAGGTGCAATAGTCAAATACAAAAAAGGAGCATCAATCATGAGGAATTTGTGTTCATATGGGAGGAGCTTCAACAATGCATGAACATAGAAGACATAAAATTTGTGGGGTTGCATGACAATTATGGTTTCGACGTAATACCTTTGTTTATGGGAAAAAGATTAGTCCCTCTATCAATGTGGTTGGTTGTGCCACGGATTTGTTGGAGTCTTATCAAACAGCAAATTCTCAAAAAGATGAAGTGATCATAAAGGTAAACACAAAAGATCAAAGATGGAAAGCCCCTATAAAAATGACTTTGTTAAAGTAAATTGGGTTGCTGCTATGGACAAAAATAGAATGAAGATGGGGCTTGGGGTGATAGTTAGAGATGGGAAGGGAGAGGTTTTGGCAACTATGTCATCACCAAGAGATCACATCACCGAACCAGATATAGCAGAAGCAATTGCGGCTTTGAGAGCAGTCCAACAATGTCGTGAGCTAGGGTTTTATAGGGTGATCCTAGAAGGCAATGTTTTCCAAGTGATGCTTGCACTCAGGAAATTTGATAGGAGTTGGCGTCGGTATATATGGACATCTTATTTAGGAAGCTTGAGGGGTATTAAATTGTCTACAAAGCTAAAAGGTTAATCATGTTAGATGACACCTCAATAGAGCAGCCCATTGCCTTGCGAAAGAAGCGCTTACTCTCACCGTGGAGCAAGGGTTTATTGAGGAAATTCTCCCACTGTATTTTGAATATTATCATTGTAGAGCGTTGTGCTTAATTTGTTTTGCTATATCAAAGTCGCTTTATTCATTTCAAAAAATAATAATAATAATAAATAATAATTGTTTACATGTTTAAGTCATTAAGAGTAATGATATTCAGTCGACTGTTATATGAATGACATGCAACTAGAATAACATGTTGGTGAAAATCGGTCTTTAAATCAATAAACAACTTTGAATAAACAAATATATATATATATAAGGGGAATAAACAAAAATTTTGGAATGCTTGAATTAAAAAAAAAAAAAAAAAAAAAGAGTGACCAATACATAACATATTTAATTAATTAAAATAGGATGCGAATTACATAAATATTTAATTATTTTGGAGGGTGATTCTTGGAGGTTATTCACACCATGAGGAAGGAAGGCAACTGTTGAAGCAAATATGGCTTGCTTTTGAATGATGCGAAGATCCTACTTGGAAGCTGCCAGCAATGAGAGATAAACCACGTCAAACGAGTAGGGAATGAAGTGGTGCATAGATTGGCTAAGAAGACTTTAACTCTTGGTGAGGACTAGAGTAAGAGTGAAACTTTTCCTGAATGTATTAGAGATATTGTACTAAATTTCTGAGAAATGTTCTATTTATTAATGCCAATTGATTCATTTTCAAAAAAAAAAAATCGCATTATTCATCAAGATCTATGCTCTAATGTCAAATTAAAAAACCAGTTATCCATAAAATTATAAAAAGAAAATGATAATCATTTAATTACCGTAAAAGAATAGCATTTATCGGAGATCATTGAATCTAGAATCTAACTTTTAAACCCTGAAGAAAGATAACGAGCAATTTTCAAAGAAAGGAAAGAGAGCAAGTGGAAATTTGCTTGTCAATGGCATGACTCATGACAACTGTCCATTTTAAAGGTTATGGATGTTAAATTGTTAATGGATCTTATTTATTTATATTCCAAAGAAGGTATGTGTGACACGTCACACGAGACTCACGAATCACCAATAAATAACAATGTATCATTCATAATATTATTATTATTATTAACATTTAAAAAATTTAATGCATTACTCATCAAGATAGTAATTAGTGTGTGTAGGTGGTAGCAATTCGACAGTAAGGGTAGGCAAGGGAGTAGAGGGTTCAGATGTTGGTGAAGAAGAATGCCTTAAGGAGAGGGGGGAAGCAGGAGTGTTTGTTAGGACATGTACTTGTGTTGGGGAAGGCAAGATGATTGGGGATGAGGTGTGAACAATAATAGAATCAGAATTATTCACATGGTAAAAATGAGAAGGATCAAGAACAATACCTATAGGGGAAGGATATGATCCGTTAGGGGATGAAAATGATGCTCTACCTTGTGCAGGAAACACCAATTCATCAAAAATAACATGTTTAGAGACATATACACAATTGGAGCTAGGATCAAGGCACTTGTAACCTTTTTGGTGAGCATTGTATCTAAGAAAGATGCATTGTTTGCTTCTTAATTCCAATTTGTGTTTAGCATAGGGTCTTAAGAGGGGATAACAAGCACAACTAAAAGTTTTTAAAAATGTGTAATTTGGTTCCTTATTGTAGAGTTTGGTGAAAAGACTTGAATTTTGGAGAGTTGGGGTAGGCAGTGTATTGATGAGATACACGGCAATACTGACAGCTTCAACCCAGTATTTTGAAGTGAGGTGGGATTGAGCTAGAAGACTAAGACCAAATTCAATGATATGCCTATGTTTTCTTTCTAAAACTCTATTTTGTTGAGATGTATGTGGACAAGTGACTCGATGAAGATTACCATGTGTTGACATAAATTTAGTAAAGTTATGAGATGTGTATTCACCACCCTCATCTATTTGAAGTAGTTTGATTTTAAGGGAAAATAGATTTTCTATCAAACACTTGAATTTAACAAAGGTTTCAAAGACATCTGATTTGAGTTTAAGAGGAAATAGCTAGGTGTATCTAGATAAATCATCAATAAAAATAACATAGCATTTGCTTCCATTGATTAAAGATAAAGGAGAAATCTATACATCACTATGAATAAGATCCAATGGAATAGTGGTGACACGACTAGACTCAGTAAAAGGTAACTTTTTGCTCTTTCCTAATTGACATGAAACACAAATAGACTGACTGGACTTAACTGAAGACACAGGAAGGTAGTAGTTGTGTAGCAGATGCTGCAAGATTTGATGACTTGGATGCCTTAAGCGGTTGTGCCAAACTAAAGAAGACACCTTGATCCCAATTCGTGCAGTAAATGCTCTGACTTTATTTTTGGTGAAGTGCTATAGCCTTAATGGGTAGAGATCATCTTCACTTGCCCCTTGCAGGAGGATCCTCCCTATGAGGTTTTCCTTAATCAAGAAATATGTATCAGTTAGTTTAAAATGACAATCATTGTCATGGCAAAATTTATTAATTGAAAGTAAATTTGTTGTAGCATCAGGACAATGTAAGATATTTTTGAATGTAGAAGTTGATTTGACCTAAGATAAGAGGAAGAGTCAGTGTGAGAGATACCAAGTCTACTACCATTACCTACTGCTACTCTCTCATCACCCTCATATGGTTGCTGCAGAGTTAGATTCTCCAAGTCATTAGTAATGTGAGTATTGGCTCCACTGTCAGCAAGTCATTCATCTTCATCTTGTAGATTGTTGGATTGAGAAACCATTACAGCAAGCTCAGATGGTGGATGTCGTCCTTGGAAGGCATAATCCATGCGATGAAAGCAGTCCAATGCTTGATGATTGGAGTGGCCACATATCTGACAAAGAGGTATGTTGGATGAGAAGATACTAGGTTGAGAATTTCTCCTTGGAGTGTAGTTGCTGGGAGAATTTCTTCTTAGAGTGTAGTTGCTGGAGCTTCCAGTAATAGTTTTTCCTTGGGAGAAAGGAGGGGTTGGGAGTATACCAGAAGATCCGTTGAAAGTCAAGGAATTTCTATAATTGGAGAAAGGTTTCCTTTGGTTGTTCTTGAATCTCAGCTTGTAACCTGGCTTTTGAGCAGTCATGGCATAAGATTTTCGTTCGGCAGTGGCAATCTGATGTTCAAGGAGTTGTTCGTGTCCAAGTAATTTAGACTGAAATTCTTCAAGAGACATAGTGGCATTCTTTGTTATCATGGAGTAGGTCATGACAAAAGAATTGTAGGTGGAGCTTAATCCACCTATGATGTAGGATACAAGGTCATCATCGGTGATGGGGCTGTCGCGCGATAGCTAGCTGGTCTGCCAGAGATTTTGCACTACCAATAAAGTAACACATGGATTGTTACCTTGTCTGAGAGTCTGAAGTTGGCATCTCAATTGAGTGACGTGAGACCTTGATGGAGAAGCATAACGAGTGGTAAGGGTGTTCCATACTTGATTGGAAGTTTTACACCCATAAATAGTAGGCACAAGTGGAGCAGTTAGGGTTGCAATGAACCAACTGAGAATGCATTGATCCTTTCGTTCCTAGAGAATATATTTTGGGTTTAAGACATCCGGAGTAGTTTTGTCAGCGGCTAATGGAATAAGCTTTGGTGGGCATGACTCGGAGCCATCAATAATGCCCATCAAACCGTTGGTTTTGAGGATGGGTTCAAATTGAAAGACCCATCCGAGATAGTTGCTATCATTAAGTTTGGATTGACAAAGATGCGCGATGTTGGGCATCGTGAATGATACATCGGCAGTGTTACTGGATTGCGCCATGAGGGGGCTGTTTCTGCCGAGATAGGGGCTGTTTTTGCAAAAGAAGACGAGGTTGTTTCTGCCGAGGAAGGGAAGAGAGTCAAACCTCGAATTAAAAATTGATACATGGGTAGAGTCCAAAATAAGGTAGGATTCTATTCTGTGTTTATTTTTTTATTTTTTAAAATAAAAATTGATACCCGGTATATATGCGGCTACACTCTTTGTAAAAATACAAAAATAAAATGATCAAATATTAAAGAGTAACTTAATAAAAGGAAAAAATAATAACAAATAAATAATGACTCAATGACAGGTTAGAATATATATTTATATATACCACCATTTTCTTTTTCCTTTTCTTTTTCTTTTCTAAGCCCCATTTTACATGTTCTAAATCCAAAATAATAAAGTTCAACCATAGCATGTCTTGGAAGCAATTCATTCTTTTTGGCAGATGGGGGAATGTGAAAGGCAAACCTTACAATGCATAAGCTGAATAATAATGCTATATGTATGGTCAAAGCCCAACTTTTATGTTCTTGGAAAATCGTGGGAATCAATGACAGGTTAGAATATATATTTATATATACCACCATTTTCTTTTTCCTTTTCTTTTTCTTTTCTAAGCCCCATTTTACATGTTCTAAATCCAAAATAATAAAGTTCAACCATAGCATGTCTTGGAAGCAATTCATTCTTTTTGGCAGATGGGGGAATGTGAAAGGCAAACCTTACAATGCATAAGCTGAATAATAATGCTATATGTATGGTCAAAGCCCAACTTTTATGTTCTTGGAAAATCGTGGGAATTGAAAGAGATACACTAGAATCTAATAAAAATTTCATATTTTATTCATAAAAGTTCATGTGGTAAAGTACCACATCATCTTTTTTTTGTCTTATCTTTTTTCCTTCACAAAAAATATGATATGACATCTTGCCATATAGACTTTTATGAATAAAATGTGAAGTTTTTATTAGATTCTAATATTTCTCGAATTGAAAAGCCCAAAGAATAATCAATGTCATAGCACTACAAAAAAATATGAGTTTTTTGACGTGGCAAACAGTAAATTATGTTTGCCACGTCAAAAACTTTTGACGTGTCTATTTAAGCACGTCAAAAAAATTTTTGTTGACGTGTCTTTTTCTACACGTCAAAAGTTTTTTGACGTGTGAAATCGACACGTCAAAAGATTTTGACGTGTCAATTTGACACGTCAAAAACTTTTGACGTGTCAATTCCACACGTCAAAAAACTTTTTTTAATATAAAAAAAAAATTAACAATAACTTTGATATAAACAAATATGCATTAACAAACTATTAATGTTAATTGGCATAAAAAATTAATATTTATTGTCATTAGTATAAATTATAGTTCATTATCATTAGTATATATGTATGCATGCGTAAATTGATCAGTCTATTAATATTAATATGATAGCTACACATATTATTTTTCTAAAAATATATAAAACATACTCGAAGCATTTATTTTATAAGACCTGCAAAAGTTATATGAACTCGACAAACACAATATATGCGGCCGGTTAGTTGATACATTTAATTATATATCTGTACATCTAGAATATATGGGTTTTTTTTTTTATATTCTCTAATTAATTTTAATTGGAGAGAATAAATATATATATATATATATATATATATATGATAGAGTAAATACTATTTTAATAACATTTAAATAAATAAAATTTTATGAAAATAGCTTAAATAAGATAATATATAAAAACTTATATAAATATATATATATATATATTTTATATAAGTTTTTTTTGGACGCTGCTATTTATAACGTTAAAACCTTTGACGGTCATGCATGGCACGTGCCAAACTGGTTGACGGTCAAGAAGGACACGCCAAAAAATTATATTAATAATTTTAATATATAATTAATAATTTTAATTATATCAAAAATAATTTTAATATGATATAAAAAAATATGTAATAAACAACACTTAATGTTAATTGGCATAGAAAATTAATTTTGATTGGATAGGAAAATTATATATAGTTTATCATATTAGTATAAATGAAGTTGGTATATATATATATGTATCATGCATGCATAAATCGATCAGTCTAGTAATATTAATATGATAGCTACCCATATTATTTATAAACAAAAATATATAAAAAATACTCGATACATTTATTTTATAAGACCCGCAAACCTCACATAAACTCGATCAGCCAACGCAACATATGTTGTCGGTCAGTTCATACGTCTAATTATCTATACGTCTAGAATACTAATTTATTTTTTCTCTAATTATTTGTAATTGGATAGAGTAAATATATGATAGAGTTAATATAATTTTAATATAATTAAATTGTGAATATCATTTATAATGATTTAAATAAGATAATATATATATAATTATTAATTATAGGTTTTTGACGTGTCATTTGTGACACGTCAAAAACTTTTGACGTGCCATGCATGGCACGTCAAAAAGTTTTGACGTGTCATGCATGACACGTCAAAAACCTATAAATTTTATATTTTTTATATATATATATATATATACCAAAACTCTATTTTTTATTTTGATATTAAAAAATATGTATTAAAAAATAAATTAATGTTAATTGGCCAAAAAAATTAAATTTTGATTCGATAGGCAAATTATAGTTTATCATATTGGTATAAATTACTTAGTATATATGTATGCTTATATATTACTTAGTATATATGTAT
>NC_081543.1:27731144-27733678 GCF_901000735.1 Corylus avellana | reverse complement strand
TCGAACAAATGCACTAGGAACAATCGGATGTTTGAACGAGCCTTAATTTCAATTGTTTCAATTTGGATCGTCACTTGATCCTATCATCACTTGAACCTTCAATTTGTTTTAAGTTTGATCAATCATTTGATCTTATCACGATCAATCGAACTAATGCACTAAGATCAATCGGATGTTAAATCGAATCTTCAATTTGTGTCAAGTTTATTGCGTGACTATAATAAATTTAAATTAATTTATTTTTTTTCATTTTTTAAAATTAATTTTAATTTCAAATTAAGAGAAAATGTATAATTTTATAAAAAGTTTTGAGGGTATAAATGACATTTTATCATTTTTAGATGTTCAACTGAACCTATAATCTTCTAGTTTTATTTGTTTTTTATTTTTTTTTTATTTTTCTACAAGTGCATTAGCATCCACTAAATTGGACGCTAATGACATTTCTTCAGCGTCCACTTTCAAAGTGGACGCTATTGATCCATCATCATCGTCCACTCTCTGTGGACGCTGTTGATCTTGTAATTTTATTTGTTTTTTATTTTTTTATTTTTCTACAAGAGCATTAGCGTCCATTAAATTGGATGCTGATGACATATCTTCAGCATCCACTTTCTATTGATCCATCATCAGCGTCCACTCTCTGTTGAAGCTGTTGATCTTATAGTTTCATTTGTTTTTTATTTTTTTATTTTTCTACAAGAGCATTAGCATCCACAAAATTGGACGCTAATGACATATCTTTAGAAAGTGGACGCTATTGAGCTTCTAGTTTCAATTTTTTTTTTTTAATTTTTTAATTTTTTTTTATTGTTATATAGGACTATTAGCGTCTACTTATAGTGGACGCTGATAGTTTTATTATTAGCGTCAACTTTTGTCGATGCTAATAGTTATTTTGTCGCCCCTACTTGTTTTCCCACCTCTAGTATAATTCCCGCCGGTATATTAGCGTCTACTGTAAGGTGGACGCTAATAATCACCTATTAGTGTCGACTTTTGAAAGTGGACACTGATGGGTGGTCATTAGCGTCCACTTTGCAGTCGCCCCTAATGAGATCGCCCCTGATGAGTAGATTTTTTGTAGTGATTGTGTAAGTCTTTAGCCCTTAGTTGAGAAACCAAAAGGTTATCTACTAAAGCATTGATTAAGTGATGAAATTTATCTCTTCTTACAAACTTAATCTTTTGGGATAAGTAATGATTTAATATGGTATTATAGCCAAAGATCTTGAAATCAAACTTTGACTCCAGCAAATCACTCATATTTAAATTAAATATTTAATTTCATGTATTGGGCCTCACATATTCAAAGGAAGTTTGAGCCCACATGTGAGAGTGAGTGTTAAAGCATTGATTAAGTAATTAAATTTACATCTTCTTATTAACTTAAACTTTTAAAATAACTGGTAATTTAACATTGTCATGATTAAAAAAAAAAAAAAAAAAGTAAAAAAAGTAAAAAAAAAAAATCAGCCTAATGTGGACAGACTGCTGCATATATATGAAGAAAAGATGACGCTTCGTTTTTTTTTTTTTTTTTTTTTTTTTTTAATGACATTTTTCGTTGATTTGAAGTAGCTAGCTAGGGTAATATATATACAAATATAAGGCTTGTTGGGGTGACCCAAAAATCCAAAAGTTATATTTGTCCTGAATGATCAACCAAAATACAACTCAACGGTCGACAATTATTGCATATAACGGTGACGTTGCTTCATTGACTTTCTAGGGAAAGTGGCTAACTAGTAGCTAGCTAGGCTTAGGGTGCGTTTGAGAGTGCGTTTTTAAAAAAATAATCTGCGATTTTAAACCAAATCGCAGCTTTAGGGTGTTTGGGATTGCGATTTTAAAAACGCAAATTTTAAAATCGCAAAAAAATCTGCGATTTCCATAAGCTGATTAGAGGGTGCTTATTTGAAAAAGTGCGAATTTAAAACAAAATCACGATTTCTATTAAAAAGATATTTGGCACAATAGTTACCTTTTTTAGAACGGGAATGAAAAAAATACCAAGAATATCCACTTAAAATATATTAAAACCCTTCTTTTCTCTTTTTTTTTTTTCTTCATCCTCTCTGTCTTGTTCATCCTCATTGGTAATTTGGTCATGAAACCGCAATTATATGCTAATGTTATCCAAACACTCAATTGATAAAAAAAAGTAATTTTTAGTATGTTTTACCAAACGCCTGTGGGATTTTAAAAAGTAGAGATTTAAAAAACGCAATTTTTAAAAACGCAATTTTTAAAATCGCACTTATTGAAATCGCACTCCCAAACGGGCCCTTAAGCAACTTCAAAGCCTACAATTTCATTTTCGACATATTGTGGACATTATTGCATATAAATTAGGATTGTTTGATTTAATAAATCAGCTTATGACAAAAAATGGTGGACTCATATTGTTGTTGCCATTTCAATGATGTTATTGTATTCTTTAATTTGCAATTGTCTGAAAGACCACTTTTAAGTCTATCTTTTTGTTTTTTCACTAGGCAATCACCATATATATCCAAACTCTTCTCAAGGCA
>NC_081543.1:27730836-27731124 GCF_901000735.1 Corylus avellana | reverse complement strand
CCCAAAAAGAAAAATCTTAATGAATATTTTGCCCAAATTGGGCCCAAGGATCCATTCTGAGCTCCAGGCCTTGTTGTTTACATACCCGATACGGTGGTTTGTCAACTTTGTTTTGCTTGGATTGGAACCTTTTTTTCTTTTTTTGTTTTTTTTTTCTGCTTGCTAAAAAGAATATATTCTTCATCTGGTATATCCACAAAACATATAATTCCAGGGATGATCACACAGTTCCAGTCTCACCCCAAACTCCAATCACGTTATGCCACGTCCTTCACTTCTCAAAAGCCA
>NC_081543.1:27715977-27730373 GCF_901000735.1 Corylus avellana | reverse complement strand
TTTGGGTTTTTTTGTTTTCCTATGCTGATTCTCTTTGCATTTTATCGTTTAAGAAATGAAGGTCGCTATTTGTTGCCAGATTAAACTTGTGTGTCGATTTTGTTCACTTTTTGCTTGTTATTTTTGTCTTCTTGGCAACCAGTTTATATCGAGCTTGAAGCCTGTGCCTTTAGGGATTAGATGTTCTAAAGGCATGCATGTGGCTATGTATATAATATAATAAAGGAAAATAACATTTGGGGACTGTATAACGCTTTCATTGATGCAATTGGGTTGGTATTAGGGTGTTGTCTCCGCTTGATTTTGTTGAACTTTGGTCGTGATTGTGGGGGATATGGTTTTTTGTTGCGATATCTGACCAGTGGTATAGCATTGTGGGAGCAGTGGTTAGAGCTTAAGGTTATGTTTGGTAAAGTTTTTGGAAAGTGTAACTTATTAAAAAAAAAAAAAAGAAAAGGTTTTTGGAAAGTGTGATTTTGTTTGTGCTTTGAAAAGAGTTTTTGAAGAGGTAAAAAATGAAAAAGTGTTTTCGGTTGGGTCATATTTGAGAAGTGTTTGTTTATGGGGTTTCACAGAATTTTTTTTTTTTTTTGGTAGCCCTTTTGAAAGTCTGATAGTGTTTCTAAGAAGTGTTAAATCTCTGTAATATTTTCAAAACATAAAAGAAACAAAACCAAAAAAAAAAAAAAACGAAAAAGTAAAAGTAAAAAATAAGAGCTGAAGAGCTTTTGGTGTGTATCTTTCTCATGAAATATGAATGTGAGCTGGGTCTGCTTTTCAATTAGTTTTGCATGCCCGAATTTGATTTAAGGTTTGTAGAACTTGCTTTTTGTTGTTGTCGTAGGTGGCTTTTGCAGTATGTAGAGGCTTGAATGTGCATCTGTGGATAATTATGCTTTTCATTGATTTTTTCTGTATGCCATTATGTATTATTTCTGTTGATGGGTTAATGATTCTGTTTGGCTTCTGCTGCAGGAAGACCTGCTCGATCTTCTCGTCCTGCACCAGTGCGGAATCCCCCTCAGCCTGGTAATGTTGCTTTACACTATGTATGCAGTAATAACGAGGCTTTTCTTTTAAGTGTTTTTGTTTGTTTTGTTATTTATGTCTTGTTCACATGGTGATATTATTTTGGTCTGTCCACTTTGAGTTGATTGCCTGTATGTCCACCTTGACTCTGTTGATTTTATTCTATTCAGTTTTTTCTTTGTGTAATTTTTTATGGCTATAATGTTTTTTCTTGATGCAGTTCATCATGCTCCTCCTCCAGCTCCTGCGCAGTCTGGCAGCGGTGGATCCATTCTAGGAGGCATTGGTTCAACAATAGCTCAGGGTATGTGAAGGAAGATTATTTTTATTAGGATGTGAATTATTTCATTATGCATTTTGTTAGTTTTTATTTATTTTTTATATATATAAATAAATCGATTTCATTGAAAGCACATATGGCTTTTGGAGAAACTCTGAAACCCCCAACATAAGAAAAATATGAACACAAGTTCAAAAAAAAAAAAAAACTGCAAGACTAGAAAATAATTCATGTTCGAACGATTCATGTTACTTGTTTAACACGGGAACTAATCTAAATTTTTGTCTCTCTTATTGCAGGCATGGCTTTTGGCACTGGAAGTGCAGTTGCCCACAGGGCTGTGGATGCTGTGATGGGTCCTCGCACTATTCAACATGAAACTGCGGTCTCTGAGGCTACTGGTGCCCCAGCTCCTACCACAAACAGTCTTGGTGGTTCTGATGCATGCGGTGTTCACTCCAAGGCATTCCAAGATGTATGAAATTCTTCTCTTCAAATTACTTGTTACAAAATGTCATCTGGAGGTCTCTTTATAGATACCTGAAAGGTTATGGATTCATACATAAAAGTTTACAAAAGAGTATCAAAAAGTTGATATACCCCCAGGTCCCGACCCCCAACAAATGGATCTGCTTCAATGTTTTATCTTTTTAACACTTGCATTTATGCAAATCCTTCTCACGTAATTCTCTTTATAGAATCTTTAGAATAACTGTGAAGCCTCTGGAACTTTATTATATTACTTAGTTCAGATTCCTAATAAAGTTCTCTATGTTCTGTTTTTGTTGTACTGCCTTGACAATTCCAGAAGTTAGAAGCTGATTTTATACTACTTTCATATCTGTTTCATGTTCTCCCTTCTGTTTTGGTACCTCAATACACTTCTGAGATTTGGCTTATACCTGGCGGAAGTGGAAAAATGAATTTATTGCTAATGGCTTTTTGGCTTTTGTTTTCTTGTAGTGCTTGAACAACTATGGCAGTGACCTCAGCAAGTGTCAGTTCTACATGGATATGCTGGCCGAGTGCAGGAGGAACAATGGTTCTATGTTGAATGCCTAAACACTTCCCCCTTTTGCCATGCAATGGAAACTTTGCACCTATTATCCTAATTTTAAGTTGGTGATGATAATGGTATGGAACTCCATTTCTGGTTAAAGATTTCTGAGGGTGATACAGACAATGGTTCTGTAAGCATTTCACCTCTTATTTGTTATTGGAACTGGGAACTTTTTCAACAATCCTGATTGATTTGTGACTGCTCTTATAGTATTGTTGGTCTCTTTGGATATAATGGTGAAAACTTGTAGACTTTCATGCAAATAAATGATCTTGTTGAGAGCTACTTATAAGATGGCGTTTTGAGCACTTTATTCCCTATCATCTCTTATGCGTATTTTAGGTGCATGTTTTTCTATCTTATGGTTGGATTTTTTTTTTTTTTCATGTATTGTAGGCTATTATGGTTAATGAAAAATTCTAATATGGAAAGGAATAAGTGAAAGGATTTGGGGAGTTAAAATTATAATTTAAAAAAAAATAAAAAATAAAAAATAAAAAATAAAAAAATTGAGAAATATTGTAATAAGGGTGTAAGTTTGAGGTGGACCAGGGGTGTAGTTCCTCTTAAACTTGGTTTCAAGTTGGTAAGAGTTCGTCGTTATTTGAAGTTGGAAAACACAGTTCTTGTATGACTAGAATGTTTAAAATAGTAAAACAACCTTTGATGATAGATAATATAACAACATGAGATCTATAGCTTTCCTTGCATTCCACAAACTATGCACTCGTGACGATAAGTTTAACGGGTTCTTGGAATTCATTTGCTTGAATTAAGAGGTTGGGAGTTGTTTTATCTTTCCATTTGGGATATCGTGCAAGTAATTTACAGCATATCAAGGAGTTTTGGCTGGCTGAACCACCACCAAAAGCTTAGAGTAGTCAGACCATCTCTGTAGATCATACATTTTTTATTATTATTATTATTATAAGAGATAGGTATTGTATTATTATTAGTTTAAAGTGAGGAGTTATTTGTCATTTTATACTTATCATAAAGGGGTTTAAGTCACTTTTTAAACCCTAAGGAGCTTATTACAAGCAATCACAAGAATTAGTTTTACATTTATCCTAACAAATATATTTTTGATCTTTTGACAAGATATATCCTCATGCTGTTATGTTTACTTGATTTTCCAAGCAATGGTATAGGTGAAATTTATGAACAAAATATTTGCAATTAGTATTGTTGCCTTTTTATGTCTTGGTTTTCTCTTTAGGGAAAATTATTTTTTTAGTCACGAGGGTTTGTTTTTGTATCAAATTGACCTTTGGAATATCAAGTTATCGTTCCACACATGACATAGCTGTTGACTAAGCTTGTTGTAAAGTTACAGTTTTACACCCGCCCCCACCACCACACACAAAATTTTAATAAGAATTAAAAAATAGTGATCTCTTAATAAATGCGGTGAGCAACTGTTAAATGTGAGAGATCACTATTTTTTAATAAGAAGTGAGATTGTGAGAGTTTTACACCCGCCCCCACCACCACACACAGAATTTTAATAAGAATTAAAAAATAGTGATCTCTTAACAAATGCAGTGGGCAACTGTTAAGCAACTGTCTCTATTACCAAGTGAGATTGTGAGAGGCAGTTGATTGTCTTTCATCTATAAAGGGGCAATCACTTGCCCTTCTAAAGGGAGGGTGAAGGGTAATTTATTATCCCAATCTAAAGGTAGGTTGCCCCCCCTTCTAACTAGAGATTGTCCTTCCTTAGAGGCGAGGGCAATCCGTTGCCCCTTTTGAGGGGATGCTTCCCCCTCTCCCTCTCATGAAATGCCAACCCTAATCAAAGTGAAAGGTAGTTGATCATTCCTCATCCGGTGAGGAATGAGGAATGACGTGAATTCACATATGCATCTAATAGTTTCTACCAAATTTTTGTCCATACAAACAATTTTATTAAAAAATCTTTAAGATACGTTTGATACCGTCCGGGAACCAAATAAATAATTTTCTCTTTCTCTTATAATAGTCCATGGTACAGTGATAAAGCATTGAATGCTTGAGATAGAAAAAAGATAAGGAAATGAAAACGCAAGGAAAACGCAAAAGCCGAAGTAGATTTTTCCCACAGGACGGCTGGACCATTAGATTGTGTATGGTAAAAAGTTCTTCCTTCCTTTAGAGCATATCTTCCTCGTTTTAAAAATTAAAAAAACATAAGTCAAACTTATTACTTTTTAATCTGCCTTGACAAAGTGCGCACATATATATATATATATATATATATATATATATATGTATATAGGCATCAAGTCAAATGGTTTATTGCTTTTTCTTGAATTTGACATTCTAATTAATTCTCTTAATAATTTTTTGAGTAATGTTATATACTAAAATACTATTCTATTATGCTAATGTGGCATTGCTAATTAATTAATTTTTTTTTTCCTTTAACAAAATTTGATTTAATGATGAATTAACAATGTCACGTTAGCATAGTAAAATAGTGTTGTGATATATAGTATTACTCTGTTCACTTTATATTTTCTTAACGTGACTTTTAAAATTATCATTAAATTTGTGATGTATGATTGTTGAGTTTTGATTTAAAAGCCATATCTAACTGTGTGAAAGTGAGAGTTTGTGTAGCAATTCTCTTCTTAAATTTTTATAGGGTTCCACTAATTTTGGTGAATATAAGTGAGGCCTCATCAAAATTAAAAGGACACTACCCTTTTTTCTTTTTCTTTTTATTTTTTTAATTTTTTTTTTTAAAATTTTTTATCATTTGTTCTCGAGGCAAATACATAAAAACACATATAGTTGTTACTTTTATGTTACATTAAAACACCTTTTAAAAAAATAAAAAAATACATAATATTATAATAATAAGTAAATGTTAAATACCTTTGACCGTCATGCGGGTTTTTGTATTATACAAGGTACCTCATTTAAGGCTAAACACGGAGATGGTTTCTCACTTAGCAAGGGTTAAATACCTTTGATGTTGATGGATAAAACAAATAAAATTTTAAAATCTTCAATTTCCAAAATCCCTTGGCATTTATGAATTATTTTAATTATTTGAATATTAATAGGTTAACACGAGTTACACAATCATGCGAGGTGGACATGTCATTTTCAAAATTGATGCCTTTGCACTTGCACCGAGGGTTCGATCTTCGATTTCAAAACTTGCGATTTAAAAACTGCAATTTTAAAAAACGCAATTAAGAATTTAATAAAATCAATAAGTTGACCACTAAAATTGCGTATTTTTAAAACACATTTTTTCATGTTTTCAAATCATAATTTTGAAAAAACCACACTCCCAAACAATACATTTGTTGTGATTTAGTTTAAAATTGCATTTTTTTGTCTATAAAATCACAGTACCATTCGTTACCACGAAATAAAACAACTTGAATTGACAAAAAAACCTTTGTAATTTATTTGACATGGTTGGAATTACGATTCATCACATCTTGAAATGCCAACGTCAAAACAGCTAAACGTGCCTTGTAATGGCAGCTCGATTGCTCTCTCACTGCCCATCACACTTCTCTATCTCTCTTCCTTCTACTTCCGATACTTCATATTTACAGTTTTTTCTTTTATTCTAGATATTGAAATTTATCATCACAATCCACCCTTGAGAAAGCTAATGCACAATTTCTTCCATGCCTCTCTATCTGGCTCACATGCCCCCACCTTCCCTTTCACCTCCTTAGCATAAGACTCCTGCATGAATAAATTTATAAATAAAAAAAAATAAAAAAAGAGTCAAAATATTCAAGCTTTTAACAAGTAAGCTTGACCGGCCAATTACTCGAGATATCCAACAATTGCTAGTAATTTAGATAGCAAATTGCTTGAGATCTCAATCCCAATTGCTCATGCTAGTGATGAGAGTTGATCGGGCGGAAGACATACCATGATCATATCGCGCTGGAGAAGGCGGTCAATAAGGTGCAGTAGAATGTCTTTGGTGTACTCAGGGTGACCTTGGATGCCCATGATATGGTCCCCATACCTAAACATCTCAATTCCAGTCTTGTCGGACCATGCAATCACCTCAGCCTTAGGAGGAAGCTCCCGGACCTAATATGTTAATTAGGATATCAAGTAAAATACCATCAATTTCTGAGGTTGTGATTCAGTGTTACCAATTTCATTTTACAATAAAAAAAAAATACCTCATCTCTATGGCATTCAATCAGAGAGAGAGTGGCTGGAATTTTCAGAGATGAAAAGTGCTTTGAGGATGATGATAAATGGATGGTTCTCACTCCAATGTCCCAGCCTGACATGCTCCGGCCTGTCTTTCCTCCCAACGCACGGCCTAGTATCTGATCAAAAACCATATTAAAGCTCGTTTGCTAATGCTTTTTGTAAAAAAAAAAAAAACAAAAGTATTAACAAACACAACACACAAAACACTTAAAACTACTTCCACTTTTATGTCACATCACATCCGAAAAGCAAAAAAACACCCTGTAAAAATCGTTAGCAAACAAGCCCTTTTTCTTCCTAAGCAAGCAATTTTTTTTTTTTCTTCATTTGGATGCTCAAGAACATGAGAAGAAAGTATTAAAAGTAGGTCATTTTCATTTTGCCTAAATAATATTGCACTCCACTATGCATGATGGAGCACTGTCTGTCCTTTGAAAAAAGAGACCAATTATGTCTTACTAGGCAACAAAAAATCGTTACCCACAGGAACACATCAGCAAGACAAGTTCATCCAATGAAAGCAATCATTTATGGGGCTGGAAATTAGAAAGTAAACCTAACGTATGCATGTAGTGTCAACAGTCAAGCATCCTCTTCGTGCGCCAGCAATGGGGGACACAGTATAAGGACTTCTCACCTTTGGAAAAGCACAATACAACACACCTAGGCAATGCATTATCATTCAAAAAAATAAAAAAAACTAGGATGGCATGGGCAGCACAGAGGCAATTGTCCTACCCGTGCACAATAATGGTGCAAGGGAACCAAGCACGTTTTTTTTCTAGAGATTGATTTTGAATTGCCACCCACCAACAACTAATATTCGACACTCATGAAATGAGCGGGCCAGACGGATAGAGAGATTTTCAGCAATTTCGTTGTTCGTATTGTTAGCAATTTAAACAGTATATATGAGTGTGTTCTTACGAACCCACTTGTTCAAACAAGTCTTGAGCAACTCGCTCACTTGTTTTTTTCATATTTACTGTTCGAATTGCTAGTAATTCGAGTTAGATATATCTGATATTGCCCACAATAGGGCAATGAGGATAATATATTTTAAAGTTTCAAATCAATCTTATCATTGACATATAGGCTAAATGATTCATCCAATATAAATGTGGAAGCTGATGTAATTATTTACCGACAAAGGCACCTACCACAAGAATGCCAACGAACTAATATTTTAAAACAAAAGATGTGGGGGTTGGAAATTGAATGCATGGCAGATAAGCATGTCACTTCTATAAAGTGTCAAAACCTTTAAGCAACCAACTTATTTTAAATGTGGCAATAACTTGAACGTCTAAAAAGCCTAAAGTTACGAAAGTGCTAGTAATTTGAACAGTTTTTATGAGAAATCTCACGTGAGATCTGGATGTCCGAATAAGTGGCTAAGCCATTCAAAATTTGTTTGAACTGTTGAGTTTCACATGGGACCTTTTACAATAGCTACTCAAATTGCTAGTGTATCTCAATCCCGATGAGAATGAGTAAATGGGGTACAAACGGAGTACAGAAGACCAAAATCACTATCGGTATTGTCCCCATGTGCAACATGGTGACTACTCCGCCACCCACACATATTAAATCCAATGGATTGGGAAAAATGCGAGGCGGGAAGTCATTTTGGCTTCCCATTTTATTTGATAAACAACAATTTTGTTTAATAGACTGCTATATAATTAGGATGACGTGCGGTGCTAATAAAACATGTCAAAAAAAAAAAAAAAAAAAAAAAAGCTAATAGGACCAAGCTTCCAACTTTTTTGGAGTGTATATTACAAGCCAAGTAAAGTTGTAGGGGCAGGACCACTGCACACCTGTTCTAACAATACAATTATATAACCGTTCATGGTCCCCAATCAGGTCAGAATCGTATGAGTAAGATTCCGTGGACCACTCACACAGAGACTTCTGTGTGATGGACCACACTCGAAAGCCACCTAAACCTTGATTTCTTTCGGTTTCACTCTCTTATAAAAGTTAATAACTGCCACAATGCCGTTCACGTTTCCCATGCTCGCGCAGTGATCGCGCGTGAGAACCACGAAATCGCCAAACATGACGGCATATAACCCCCTAATAAAATCTTTTTTTTTTTTTTTTAACTAATTTCTCTTTCCCAAAAAAGAATAATTTTATTTAATATATTATCGTTCAATTCGATTATGCACAATAAAAATTAATAATTGAATCAATATTTATATATAAAAAAAAATGCGCTGATTTTTTCTGTCTAAAAGTAAATAGATTTAGAGTCTATTTGAGATTGCGTTAAAGGGGCTTAAAAATGCTTTTTAACACTTAAAAAGTCTTCCCGAAAAAAAAAAAAATAATCTTCGTTTGGTAAAACAATTAAAAGTGCTTTTGATGGTTCAAAAAGCTTAAAAATAGCCAAAAACGCATTTTTGATAAAAGTTTAAAAATAAATTTTTTTCCAAAAAACGCTTTTCAACTTAAAAATTTTATTTTTCAAACACAATCTCATACATGCTCTTATTCTTGAAAAATAAAATAAAAGTAAAAGATGCTTGTAAAGTGGAGGCTCATAAATAGGTTAATTTTTTTTTTTTGAAGAAAAAATACAAACTCAATTCCTATGATATCAAAATAAATTCAGAGACAGCTGAGGTATAGTAAAAAAAAACAATTTACAGTCAAATTCTGTCATCTGACTTAATATATTCTATTAGTACTGATTTAAATAAAACCTGTGTCACAATTTTATTGGCTACGACAAGTTACACTATTAGAATTTATTAAGTCAGGGCAAATTTGATTATAAGAAGTTATAAAATATTTCAATAGGACCTATTGTTGTAAACTTCACGGTGAGGACGTCGATGCCCTTAAGACAATTGGTCAATTTGGAGTAATTAAAAATAATATTTCCAGCTTCAAAACAGTAATTTTTTTATATTCTTACTTCCTTCCTTGTCTCACCATCTTGGCTTTACATGCATTGGATGGTCAGAAGAAAGATACAAGAAAAACTGAAATTGAAAATATCTCATTTTCCTGATAAAAAAATAAATAGATGGCAATGGTTTTTGGCACACCGATGTCGAGGCACGCTGTTGTTAAAATATTATTAAAATAATATTTAAACAGTAAAAAAATTAAAATAAAATAATAATTTAACACCGACAGGTATACTGTTTATACACGTCGGTATACCAAAAATTACTACTCAATAGATGGCATAGAACCCCTCTCTGAGAAGGACAAAGATGGAATTTGAGAGTTTTTCTTAGATAACAGCGTGCCTGTAATGTGGCATCCACCGCTCACACATGGTGGAGAGGGAAAAATTCCCAAGCAGAGTGATAATAATAATAATAAATAAATAAATAAATAATTTAATCGCATTTTCCAAAAATGAAATCTAATTGAAGTATTAGTAGTAAATTTTACCAAATTTGAAAAATAAGCAAAAGAAGAAGAGAATTTAAAAAAATAAATAAATAAAAGAAAAAGAATACCTGGTGTCCAAAGCAAATGCCCAGAACTTTTTTCTTCATGGCGTCCAATTTCTTCAACAGATTCAACAGCTTGCAGATCCAAACGTCGTTCCCATGGGCATCATTGCAGCTTCCGGTGATGACAAACCCATCCAAGAGTGCGATCTCTTCGTCGTCCGGGAACTCGCCGGAGGCCACACGGTAGACGTCCCACGTCTCGCCTTCCTCAGCCAGCATTCTCACGAAAACCCCGAAGTACCCTCCGTACATCTTCTTCACGTAGTCAGAGTCCTCCGCGCAAAGAAGAACACAGAATCTCTTCCCACCCATTTCCTCTTATCTCTCTCTCTCTCCAATGGGGGGTTTTACACAGATTTTTCCTCTCTCTCTCTAAATTGGCCAAGTTTAGAGAGAGAAAGAGTAGGGTACGGGGGTGATGAAAGATGATGTTGTTTTGTTTTGTTCCTTGCTCTCAAACGCCAACATAGAAGCTGTTTATAAAGTGGTGGGTTTTAAGAAATGGTCATGCTTCATTGCCTAATTTACATTTTATGCCCTCTATTGTTCGTTCTGTCGTTCACCAAGGTTTTGCCCTTTTGGTGTGAAATCCCATTTATTTATTTATTTTTAATTCAAAGCACAAGCGGGTATTTTAACTCTAGCTATTCTATCTTAGCGTGATTATAGTCGCATTGTTTGATGAAAACCACACAAAAGAGGTTAAATGGTGAGAATTGTAGTTACTCCATCTAGTCCGACCCAACTCTAACCTAGTGTCAATAGAACTTAACACGACTAATACTAATAGAAATAATGTTTAATAAATTATTATACTATTATCATATAATTGGAGATAAGATGGCTTTGAAAGTTAGTCATTGATTTATTTATTTATTTTATTTTTACAAGTTCTTGTTGATTCAAAGACTGATTTTTAGTGCTATGCCATTTTTATTGTATAACAATAATATAAGAGAAATGCTAGAAAGCAAAACAAATGAACCAAAAAAAATTTTCAAATTGACGTGACAGACCGTGAGTGGCAGACAAGAGAAAGAGAATTGCATTTTTTTTTAATTTAAAATCTCTTACTATGTCAGTTTAAAAACTTTTTTGAGTTCATTTATTTGGCTCTCTTGCACTTATCGTAATATAATAACCTACCGAATAACAATATTTTTTAATTAGTTTTAGTCAAGCTGGCTATAGTAATTGATGAATCTAACCGGGTTCATGGCAAGATTAAAAAGAGATGTACTGACGTCAAATACCATACAAGTTTCCCACTTTTTAAAGGAGCTGCCCAAAGTGGGAAACTAATTAAATGCCAATCATCTTTATATATTTAGTATTTTGCATTTACTTTTTTTTTTTTTTTTTGGATTTAATTATGAGAAAACAAGATCAGCATTTTCCTTTCTTGGCCTTTGATACTTCTAAACAAATATTTCAATCTTAAAAGGAATTATTTTAATGGGAAAGCATTTTAATGTTTGTGAATCCTATCTCTTTTCAAAATAGAAACTTTGGAAAACGATACAAAACATTAAATATTTATAAAAAGGAAATACTAGGTGGTTTTTTAGTATTCTCCTAACTGTGATATGGCTTTTAAAATCACTGTTAAATTTGATATTATCATTATTGACTTTTAATCTATTGGTAATTTTAAAAGCCACATCACAATTGGGAGAACACCTAACATTTTCCGTTATAAAATGGACTAGGATCCACATAAATTATAGTTGTTAGCAATTTGAACAAGTACCTGCCTGTCTGAATATGTGGCCTCAGAACTCAAAATTTTTTTGAGCATGTGTCTCTCATATTGTCTAGTAATTTGAGCAAGTAAATTCCGTGAATTCTTATCCTCAAAAAATGCTCAAAACTATTTTAACATTTATGTTATATTTGAATATTCTCTTAAAAACATTAATTAACAAACGGAGCAACATGTGTATCTCTTTTGATTTAGAGCTTGTTTAGTCTCGTGATTTCTCAGGCTAACTACCCATTTTAAAACCAAATTACAAAAAGTATTCGGTTTAGGAGTGCATTTGAAAAAAACTTGAAGGATTTGCGCAACGGTCCATGGGTGGGTTTTTAGAAACGTACGATTTTAAAGGCAGAACTACAATTTTACCAAAATTTTTTATTTTTTTTAATTATATTTTTATTAACTACATTTTGAAATTAATATTTTTATATTTTTATATCTAACCGTTAAACTCCAACCCATCCTAAAGCCCAAAGACTTTCGTTGAACCCTTAAAACCTTTAAATTTCGGTTTTGCGCAGAAAAAAACCCTATATTTACAAAACTACGCAGACTGCTTCACTTCTAGTTCTATGAGACTATGACTACAAAGTTTCTTCAACGTTTTCATCCTCTAAATAGGCTACAAGTTCAGTGCCATTGTAGCTTAGTCAAACGAGCCTAAAGCTCGATCAATCCCACGAGTTAAGTGGCACGTGGATCATTTAACCGAGGTCTAAACTCGGTCGGCGGAGATATCATTACTCGCAATAATGCAGGTTGATTTGGGTCAGACGGGTTAAATCACGGTTTACTTCGTTGTCTAACACAAACTCTGTCGACTAGGGTCTCCAAAAATCATATGGGCCGTCGATCTTCCCACCAAAATTTATAAGTCATCCATTGCACAAACCCTAGCTCGGTCGATTGAGGTCCAAGCTTGGTCAACCAAACAGTGCACATCAAATTTTTGAACTTTTTTTTTCAACTTCATTTTCGCATTGCTTCGCTTTAACGCTTTCGAACATTTCATACTTAACCTATTTTTGTCCGTGACACATTTCTATTAGATTGTGTTTAAATTTCAAAAATTAGTATTTCATCCCCATCGTTTCATTTATGATGGTCCTTTTTTCCATGGTCTTTGTACCAACAAATTAATGGACTAGGCTTCAACCCATTATCTATTTTTCTTGGATTATCTATGAAAGGCGCCCCGTATTGTCTGTAAATTTCTATAATTATTGTATTTTTTTTTAATGTGACAGTAAAAATTACTATTAATTAACCTCCATTAAAAATCCATTTAAGAAGTGCTTTAACTTATGAGGTGGTGTAGAGGTAGGGTGTGGAGGGAGTGTACACATCTGTAGTCCACGATCACCTCAAATTCGAAGTTACACATCACATGGGCAAGCTGGCACAAAAAATATTAATTCTTGGAAAGCAAGTATACCACATCTCTACACTCTTCTGTTTGGTTTTCTCTCCTTTTTGTTTTCCTGGAAATGAGTAATTAACAGCGTGTTGCTTTGTTAAGAAGAAACAACTACTTTAAAGGTCCAATTTGCCGTGCAAGGGAGGGATTAGAATCCCCAATACACTAGGTTGGTTGAATTTCATTAAACTTGGACAACTTTTCAGGTAAGACAAATAAATCTTGTACCTTAAAGTTGTCATGCAGTCTTATTTAAAATTCATACAACCTAATTCGGACAGCTTTTGAGAGTAGGTTGAGTCTCATACTTTAAGTTAACTGAAATAAATAGGTCATGCAGCCTAACTTAAAATGGATTGAAATTTCATCTAAATTAGTTTGGATGAAATATCCTTCAACCCATTTAAATTAGTGTAAAGTATCTATAAATATTTAAAAGGTACATTAAATTTAGTTTAAGTTAGTAAACTGCTATTAATGACGTTAAGAATTTAATGTGTCTTTTAAATGTTTATTGATACTTGACATTATTTTAAATGAGTTGGAGAATATTTCCTTCGGACAGGTTTGGAGGAAATTTTTGTCTATTTAAAATTTAAATAACCTAATTTCAGGAGATCCTTATAGTTTAGACTTCTGTAGCACACAATTTACTCTCACAAGCAAATAAGAGAAAACTAGTGCTTGGTTGAGAGAATTCTTTTGTTAGAAAGACTGCGAAAACAGAGTTTTATTCAAAACCAGTTGAATACCTCCTTCTACACTTCAAAACTAACTAGCTAAACAAATCTACAAATGCTAAGCTAATTGATTACAAAATGTAACTGAATGCTTGCGTGAATTCTCAAAGAATACAATTGAGCTTTTATATCCCTTGGCAGCGTTACAGTGGAACTTCCTAATAGAGGAATAAAACTCAAGTTAGTTGTAACTACAATCAGTTAAGCCAGTTGCAGCCAGCTGGATTCAACGTGTCAAGTACTCAACTCCTCTTCCAATTAATCCCTTACAATTCTGCCACGCACTCCTCCTTCAGCTCAACAGCTTAAGTCTTCCTTGTTCTTCTTCCTGCGCACCTTTCCCATTCCTTCTATCAAAATACTTGTAACAACTTCAGAGCCCCGCAATGTGTTCCCATGCGTATGGTATGACACATCAATTTCTCTTTGTGTATCCCAAATTTC
>NC_081543.1:27707963-27715877 GCF_901000735.1 Corylus avellana | reverse complement strand
ACACATTTTTAGAAAAAACTTAAAATTGAAAAAAAACTATTTGTGACTTAAAAAACTCTATTTTTCAACGCAATCTCAAATATGCTATTAAATCCAAATGAGAATGCTAGTTTGGTGGTTAAGAGGGCAGCTTTAGAGCCGGTTTGGAGGTTTAAAAAGTACTACTTAAAAAGTTGTACTAAATAAAAAGCTGGAATCCCAACAGGGAGACAATTATGGCTATCAATTGACCCTCTACTACTACAAACTAGAGGATTGAACGGCTCATAAGGGATCTCAAAAGAGCTCATTTAGCTGTTAATTAAGTGGGTAGGTTCTCATTTGTGTTTTGGATATTATCTTGTTCCTTCTCCCTTATTTTCTCTCTTGAACTCTTGTTTGTAAAAAACATAAAAAATAAAAAATAAAAATAAAAACTATAAAAGTACCTTTTACAAAAGAAAAATACTCAAAACATTCAACATCACTTTTTTTTTTTTTTTTAATCCACCATTGTCCACCCTCACGAGCCGCACCTATGGTCAAACTTGAACTTTGTTTTTCTCCTTTTCTTTTTTGCTTTTCTCATAAATAATTATTTACTAATTGTAATCTATATATTTAGCATGGATCCATATTTCTTACAATTAAGAATTCTTGTTATTACTCATGCCTTCTGATATTGGGCTGAGGGCCGTAAAAGGGAGCTCTTGCTCAAGTAGGGAGTCCATAGGACTGAGCAAGCCCAAGCCAGCCAAGCATGAGGCCATTTCACAGCCTAAAGAGTGACAATTTGTGTTTGCGTATCAAGTTCAGGTTGTGTCGAATCATGAATATAAGACTATATAAATTAATCATAATCCCAACCCATTTAATTAAATATGTTAGATCCTCAAATCTCAATCTTAGCCAGCTAATTTTATGTCGGGTTTATGGGTTATGTTGAAATTACTAGCACTAAATGTCATGTGCCGATGTCAGATTGTAACGACCCAGGTAAAAGCGCTAGCCACATCTGCGCTATTACCCCAAAAGGACTAGTCAATTTGGAGTTTCCCTAGAATTCATTATAAAGCCCAGTTTCACCTAGTAACTAGGCAATGTGGGACTTAGCACTCATGACTATCTTTATAAACTACCTACTCTATGTGGGCTTCTTCTAATCTTCCCAATATGGGACCGGGTGTTACACAGATTGTGTCGAGACATGAATAAAAGACTGCATAGGTCAACTTTAACCCAACCTATTTAATTAAAGGAGTAAGACATCTCAACCTTAATCCACTAATTAATGTTATGTTAAGTTTGTATCCAATTAATGAGTCTTGTCAAAAATTATCAGCGACAATACAGCCACTTCAATTTTTCTTGTCCCCTCCTATTTGGACATGAAATTGTAAGGAATGCAAATCCTATTGAGCATGACATTAGTTTTTTCCATTGATGTACTTGGACATCCTCTGCAGTCTACCATGACCAAAGATAATTAATACTAGACAATAAATAATACTCCACTGGTCACTTATAAAAATAAATAAATAAATAAATAATACTCAACTGGTCAAAGAGTACTGCATGCACCCCAGAAGATTACTTGTAAGAGTAAATAATCCCACTTGCAATATTTCTAACCAATTGATAAAATTTGACCAAATATTTATGCAATCTCAACAAATCCCACATATATAATGTAACGCGCGTGGTCGACTATACTCATATTCTTTATTGAGTGAAGGTTAGACCCTAATCTCAACTATCATCATTTGTCTCGAGCCTTAAAATGCCAAACATAAAAGAATTGTAGGCCACTTTAATATTCTACCAATTATATATATATATATAAATTTTAATAATTTAATTAATATTCTAACACCTTTTTTAAAGTATGGGCTCAAACTGTTATGTAATATTTGATTAAAATTAAAGAGTAAATTATAGAGACAAATTGCAAATATAAGACATATGCTATAATATTATATTAAATTATATATTATCTTGAAAATTTAAAGTAATGAAAATGGTGAATTTCAATAATTAAAGTAATATTCTAACGTCTACATATTAATTAAAGGAACTATAGAAAGGGACTAATTGTTTGATGTAACAAATCACCTTACGACAATAGATACCATATTGATGTTGTTGGCTTTTCATATTGGCTTCAGACTGTATTATTTTGCAGGTTGCAATTTTCTGGAAGTGGACCATGACAAATTACCATTTATTTTAAAAGCTTAGCTCACAAAAATTATTGATCTAATCATTTAACAAATATTCTAAAACTCCCTCTTATGTGTGAATTCAAACTCTTTATTAATAAATGAAACCCAACAAGTATAATATTTAATTGATATTGGGATAAATGGTTGAGACAAAGTTCGAATTTAAAACATTTGCTCTTATATCATAGTAAATCACCACTTATTCTAAAAATTTTGTTAATAAATTTATCCTATTCCTAGAATTACTGGGATGCAAAACGTACTAAGAAGAACGCAAAAATAAGCAATCACAAACACAGAGATTCACATGGTTCACTACTAAGGGCTATGTTCACAGAGTTTGAACGAAATTTCACTATTTATTGAGAAACAATATAAGAGGCGTCAATTACATTCGTACAAAACCCTAAAATCATAAGCGACTACAATTAAATATATACAACCCTCAATTAGGTCAAAACAATAAAACGGGCCAAAATAATTTCTTGTCCATGAGCGCTCCTCCCAAGCCTTCGCTCCATGGACTAAGCCTAAGAAAAAAAGAAAAAAATCATAGCGCCTCTAATGTTGAACCGGGTCAGGTGCAAACTGAGCCAGCAGATACAAACTATGGTCCACATAGCCTAACAAATTTAAACCGATAAAAAGATTGATTTAATTATTTAATTAAATATTATGGCAGACCATATAATTAAGTTCAAAATGTTGTGGAGACTGGAGGCAACAAAATGTATACTGAAATATGTTGAATTACAATGAACAATAGTAGTCAGTCATTAACAATAGTATTTTTAGCCGGCTTAATTAGTAGGCTGGCCGGCAAGCAACTCCCCGGCCTGTTTTCTTCACGCCAACCTGGCCTCCTCCACCACCACCACCCTCTCCTTTAAAAGCAAACTTCAACGATATCTGCTCTCCATCCTCACATCAATCTGTACCTTTTCTTCTCTCTTGCAAATCAACACAAAGAAGCTAGCTAGCTAGCTAGAGTTGACACCATGAGGCAAGCCGGAGTATACTCGGGAATGGTCTCCGGCGGCAGAACTGGGCCTCACCTGCTGCCGTTGGCCAGAATAAAGAAGATCATGAAGAAGTCCGGCGACAACGTGAAGATGATATCTGGGGAGGCCCCGATTGTGTTCTCCAAGGCTTGTGAGCTGTTCATAGAGGAGTTGACGCGGAGGTCTTGGATGGTGGCCATGCAAGGAAAGAGAAGGACGCTTCACAAAGATGACGTGGCAACCGCCATTGTAGCCACTGATATCTTTGACTTTCTTGTCGATTTGGTGTCGTCCGGTAATTCTATCAATCCTCTGGACTTCTCCCCGGTGGAAATGGAAACAGTACTGGAGTCTTAAGGCCATTTCGCTCTGTATATCTTTTTTTTTTTTTTTTTTTTTTGTCATATATTACAAAGCATAATATATATATATAGCAAAACTAGCATTATTTAGCTTGAAGCCTTTGCCATTAATGGGTGTGAGCAAAATCACTTGTTAATTATATTGGTAAATTTTAATTTGTATGTGCATGCATGACCTTCAATTCTTGAGATGAACTTTGCTTTTCTTTTGTGTGAGACCATAATATATGATAAAATTTTTGGAAACAATTTAACTAATTATCCTTTAAAATTGGTCTATAAAAAAAAAAAGGTGTCCAAAAACTTGTATACACAGATAAAATTACATTCTATTCATATGATACATTTAAGATTGTTAACGCTCTTCGCCCCTCATCCTGCTGGGTTGTACTCCCACTTTTGTCTTTCCTTCTTGGAGGTAAAAGCCAAATTAGTATAAAATTTGTTTCGATTTTATCTACCGGTGAACTAGGGTGATGGAGTTCAATCTCAAAACCTTTCTTGTGCATTGTATTTACATTATTCTTTTCTATATACATTAGAATCTTGATTATATATATATTACAGCTCCAGCTTAGGTGGTTGAGAGTACCGTCATCTCTTATTTAAATTAAATATTTCATGTGTTGGATCTTACTTATTAAAATTTAAGCTTTTAAAATATATGGTGATTTAACAAATAGCTAGCTTTGCAACCATCTTTCTTGGGGATAAAATTTTCCTGTAAAATAGGTTAAAGGATAACCCAATTAATTACATTCATATATTCTCAGATACATTTTTAATTTCTTCTTTCAACCTAGTCAATTTATTAAACTGACAAATGCTCAAAATTTATGTAATTTTCATGTACAATTTTAATAAAGTAATATGTGATTCTCACGTACATTTTGAGCACACGTACTTTAGTCTAAATAGACTAAATTATTAAAAAAAAAAAAAAAAAATTTCCCAACCAATTTAAATAAAAACTATGTGGTCTCTCATTTGGCATATGCACGGCAGTTTTATCGCTTCGGACCCAACCCAATTACATCAGTTATACTTTATCTATGCTGGGCCTGGCTGATCAAAACGTCAATTGGGCTTTGCCTTTAAAAAAGTAGGGCTCGGTTAAACGACCCCATAACGGAGGCCGGCCCAAAAGAAAACTACCAGACAAAAAAATTATGCCTCAAAAAAAAAAAAAAAAAAAAAAAAGCGCAGTAAAAATGGATTAACTTATATAATCTGTAATTTTGACTTAAGAAGACATCAATGTTTTCATGTTTAAATAGCAATGGTTTCTTACGTACTAATATCTATTAAATATTAATTAAATAATTAAAGTCGCAAATTCATATTAGTTTATGCTTTTAAAACAATTTGTGATTTATCATGCATGTTATTAGAAGTTAAAATATTTTACTAGTGAAAAAAAAATTTGTTAAAATATTAATTAAATGACTGATTTAGAAGAATTTGAAATGCATACACGTGCCATAGTAGTATATAATTAATCAGCAAATAGCACAATCCCATAAATTCCCATTGCTCAATGCATTTTTTTTTTTTTTTTTTGGGTGGTAAAGTTCACTTAACCCCCTCAAACTACCATTCCAGTGATAATCTACCCCCAAACTATTAATTACGACAATTTACCCCATAAACTACTAAAACAATGACAATGTACCCCCCAATACTAGCAAAATGACGAAATTACCCCTGTAAAATTTTCAATAAGACAAAAATATCCTTAACAATTTGAGAAAAAAAATTCAATTTTAGTATTTTTATTTTTATTTTAGTAAGGTTAATTTTGTCATTTTTTAAAATTGGGGATACATTGTCATTGTTTTGGTAATTTATGGGATAAATTATCGTAATTGATAGTTTGGAGGGTAAATTGTCATTGAAGTGGTAGTTTGAGGAGGATAAGTGGACTTTTACCCTTTTATTTATTTATTTATTTTTTTTAATTACTACTCAATTTGCTAAGGAATATATGTATTAAATTAAGAAAGTGGAAACCATAATCGATACAAAAATTCTAGGGAGCCTCTTTCTACCGAATGTTGCATGCAATTGGCAGCATTAATTAGGCCGAGAAGCAGCTGAAAACAACATTTTCACTCAGGCCGGTTGAGACTAAAAACTCATTCTCCAGCCTAAAAGTTGGTGGTGACCGAGCAGCTTTCTTCTTCTCCTTCTCCAGTGATCTCCTCCCTGATTCTGCAGATACCATTTCAGACACTTTCCCGGCACCGGCAGCCGCCTTTCTTTCACTTCTCCTCCTCATAACATACTCTTCCGGAATAAATACATCCATAAATGGCTTTTATATTTCCCCAATTGGATGAAAAGAAAAAGAAAAAAGAATGTGGGTAAAGGTTTACAACTTAATTACAAGGTTTGGCAATGGCGACAAAGTAATTTTAAGGTGAAGAAATTAACGTAAATGGGGTGATGAGGGTGAGGAGCATTTATAGGAAAGAAGAGATGGGAATCTATGGGCGTTGGTGCCATGTTTTCAAGAAAACCAAGCATGAATACTTTCCAGTTGTGAGGCCGAGGTTTAATCGAGTTTCGAAAAAGGTTGTTTGTTTTGTCATTTGCTGTGTACAGCTTTAGGGTGTGAGCATGTGTACTAGAAATTAAGCAGCTACCAAGTTTCCCTCCCGACAAGTGACAAACAAACAACTTTTGTTTAGAAAATTAAAATTTAATCTCACTTTAATAATCATAATTAAGAGACCATGTGTATTTTTTTTTTTTTTAATGTAATTTACCTTATTATCGATGATATATGCAGTAGATAGCATGCATAAAGGTAAAGATGAATGCCTTTTAAGGATTAGAGGTAAGAGAGAGAATGGTTGTCTGATAGTACTCGAAATGATGGCATGTTCTTTCCTTCTACGGAGCATTTAGTAACGGGGTATGACTTTGGCGAAGTGTTGTCAATAAATGGTGTGCGGTCTTAACCAGGTGTGGCGCCGAATTAGAGCCCTCACTAGGTGTGGTGTCAAATCATGGCTTAATAAAAAGTTATGGTTGTAATACGATGTTACGTCAAATTTTATATTCGCTGGTAGTTAGGACGAAACTGGGGTATTAATTACTTTTTGTGCCTCACTTACAGCGTTCTTTAAGCAACTGTTGTGCTGGTACGTTAACTTCTTGGTCCAACTGGGGTATGCAGTTTGGGCTTGGTCATGGGCTCTCAACTTGGGTTAGCTGAGTAGATATCTCTAGTATATCACATTATATAATTACTTACTTTCAGAACTTATTAAAGAAAGTGTGACTAGATTAAAACTCATTGGTATGTTCATATTAATTAAAGATCAGTTTGGTTTAGTACGAGAAAAATATATAGGATATCTTCTTATAATTTGAAAAGATGTATATAAATTCAGACCAAGTCTTTCTTTGAATTGAATTAGAAAAAAAGTAATGTAACTAAAAACATACATTAATTTAAAGGAAAACTTGTTCCTACAAATCCAATCCATAGATAATTTTCTGGTTTCATGTATTAACGTTATAACGAACATGCCATGGTTGTCCTAACCTTTACTTTGTTCTGCGAAGGAAAAATGTAAATTACATGTTAAATTAAGCTGTAACATGTGATTTCTGGTGAGGTTAGGTAGTCTCAAATCCCCAAGTCCAATGCATGTGGTGGTCGGTTAATTTGAAAATATCAGATTTACTCAAAGATAATTTAATAAACTACCGCCCCATGCCATTTTCTCTCTGCTTTTGCACGTGAAAGGATAAAGGAGATTAGAAGGAACAAAGTTAATCAGTCATGTAGCTAGCTTTAGACCTACTAGAGGCTAGCATCATGAGTTTGGATTGCCTACTGGAGATTTTTATTTTGTATAAAAATATACAATACAGATAATCTTCACCATTTATTTTTGAACAATACAATTTTTAATAATTTTTTCACATAGTCAAGCTAAACTCATATAACGACCTAACAATTTTTGACACAATCCGTAAATTTAATTAATACGAATCTAACATAAAATTAGTAAATCATGGTTAAAGAGTCTAACATTTTTAATTAAATTGATCGGATTAGGGTTGACATATATAATTTAATATTTATGTTTTGATATGACCTGAACCTAACATATTAAAATTTAAAACTTGTAATTTTTGACATAATTTAAGAATTCAACATGAATTATAGTTAAAAAATTTAACTCATTTAATTAAATAAATTGAATTATATATATATATAATTCAATTTATTTAATTAAATGAGTTAAATTTTTTAACTATAATTCATGTTGAATTCTTAAATTATGTCAAAAATTACAAGTTTTAAATTTTAATATGTTAGGTTCAGGTCATATC
>NC_081543.1:27705952-27707863 GCF_901000735.1 Corylus avellana | reverse complement strand
AATTCTTCTTTGTTGACACTTATTTTGTGCATATGTACTTGCATAGCTATTTTTCTTTAGGTATAGTAGGACTTGGAGAAAAATAGCAATTCAAAATACAAATCTTTCTAGACCTGTCACATAGAAACAATTGAGATTATAATGTGATCTCTTGCAAAGTTTTTATTCAGATAATTTTCCTTTTCAATAGTTATGTGACTTTTAATTTAATGTAAATCATATTTTACTCAAATAGGGTGTGAAAATACTTGTATGATGTAAGAGTTTAATGGTAAGTTTGGCCTATTATAACTACTATATATATAATAAAATCCAAAAATTAATTATTATTATTATTATTATTATTATTTTTTTTTTTTTAAATTTTCTCATATCATTAGCGGCGACCTTAAAGTCGCCGCTAATGATAGTGGAATAGCGGCGACTCTTAGAGTCGTCGCTGATAATAGTGGAATAGCGGCAACTCTCGGTTGCCGCTATTAATTTTTTAAATTTTTTTATATAATTAGCGGCAACATTAACATCGCCGCTAATGATAGTGTAATAGCGGCAACTCTTAGAGTCGTCGCTGATGAAAGTGGAATAGCGGCAACTAAGAGTTGCCGCTATTAATTTTTTAAAATTTTTTTATATAATTAGCGGCGACCTTAAGTCGCCGCTAATGATAGTGTAATAGCGGCGACTCTTAGAGTCGTCGCTGATGATAGTGGAATAGCGGCAACTAAGAGTTGCCGCTATTAATTTTTTAAAATTTTTTTTTATATAATTAGCGGCGACCTTAAAGTCGCCGCTAATGATATACCAATAGCGGCGACTTTGAGGTAATTTCGAACATATTTTTGCGGCGACCAAAAAAGTCATTAGCGGCAACTAAAAGTTGCCGCTAATGATCCCTTATTAGCGGCGATCCTAAAAGTCGCCGCTATTTGGCATCAGCGTCCGATTACTAGCAGCAACCAAATAGCAGCCACTTTGTTGCCGCTATTGGTAAATAGCAGCCATTTTTGGGTCATTAGCGGCGACTTGGAGTCGCCGCTAATGACCAAATTTTTTGTAGTGCGATTGTAAACCTGGTTAAACTTTTTATACCTTTTGTAAAAACTTAAGATCAGAAATGGAGATTTAATTAAGTGATGAAAAGAAGGGCTACCCCACGTGCATAAGTTCCCAATATTTTCTTTTCTTTTCCATCGACTTCTCAAGAACCAAACAAATCGACCACTAATTAATTTTCTATTTGCATAGGCAGATTCTGCTTAATTGTGAACTAGATTCATGAGCATGCTTCTTTAATTACTTGAGGACCCTGGCCTACACCTTTTTTCCACCCTTTCTTGAGAGAGAGAGAGAGAGAGAGAAAGAGAGAGAGGTGTATGGGACCTTTTTATATCACGTGAGAGCTGTACACTTTGTGGCTGTCCTAGCATGATGATATATCTTATCTGGGTTCATTTCTCACTTTCACTTTAATGACCAAAACAAATTATGGTGTGTGATGGACCTTCTCAGAGAATTACAGGACCCCTTTCATGGTGTCTTATGGGATTTGTTTAATTGCCTGAGAGCAGGCTAGACAAAAGTAGATATCTTTGCATCTATATATGCTTGCTCAATATTTCTCACCTTTCACTTTACATGAGCTGCTAGCTTTAACACACTCGGCTGCAGGAAGAACCCTTTTTAAGAAGCTTGCTCTAACCTCTTCTTCCTACCTACTTTGCTAAAAAGAAATTACAATGGAAGGATAGTAGGTGGATCCTAGGCCTCTACCAAACACACAGTTTGAGGGACAAAACTTTGCATGCCTTTTATTTACAGAACTTTCCCTTAAACAGGAAATTACAGATTCTAACACAGACTCTTTATTATTTTAGGGGTAATTAACTGTACTAGAATGAGTAATTCTATTCA
>NC_081543.1:27703427-27705852 GCF_901000735.1 Corylus avellana | reverse complement strand
TTTATCCTCTTAAAGTTGATGTGGCTTTCAAAATCACTATTAAATTAAAATTCAAGTATAATTCATCTAAAATTTAATGGTGATTTTAAAAGTCACATCAGCTTTAGGAGGATAAAAAAATGATAAAAAGATAGTCCTTACCATTACTCTTTAAAAAATAGCATGCTCTCATTTCATGTGAATTAATATACATGATTTTTGTCATTTTTTATTTAGTTTGAAAGTAATGTTACTTTTCACATTTATTATATATTGGTCGACATAATAATGTAATTAATATATTTTAAGTAATTTTTTATATTAATCACTTAAAACATATCACGTCAATCATGACCGTGAAGATACCTCAATCTTATTGGAATAGTTGCGCTGCCACTCTTATATAGTCGATCGGAGTGAGAGCGCAGCCATCCCTTTGAGGTGATCTCTCTCTCTCTAAACATTCTTATTTTTTTATTTTTTAAATTGTTTTTAAGCAATAAGTTAGCCCCTATTCTGTTAAATTTAAGCACTTGCTCGAATTATGTGTGTGAAAATGGTAGGTAAGGTGACGATGATGATTTCGAGATTATGATGACGATGATGTCTTTTTTTTTTTATAGGAAACATCGTGGGATTCTTGTTAAAAAAATCAAACCCAAATTTTTTGTTGTTGGCTAAAATAAGAAGTGGCCCATTTGAATTATTTGCCCTTTATTTCTGGCTTTCTTACTCTTTTTTTTCCTCCTCTCTTTTTTTGTGGTGGGGAAAGAACTTTGAGAAAGGAGTGCCTTACTTATTTCATAGTAGCCTCGCCAGATAGTCCCCACACCTCTCCATTTTAAGTAGATGATGAGTTGGGGAGGATTCATTCATGGTTGCGAATAAATTATACAAATTTAGTAGTATAGGTATTGTCATCCCAAATGGCCAATAGTGCCCATCCTTCCCCCCAACATACATTTTCACTTCAAAGAGAAGAAAGAAGCGTTCACTATACATGACAGTGCAAGAGCATTCAACAGTAGTAATGAAGCTTCTAGCGATGTTAAATCTGTTCTCCCGATATATTGCCTTAAGAAGTAATGTTATAAGTAGGACTTTTGTCTTCATTTTACTCTTTTATCTTTCAAAAGTGACGTGACTTTTAAAATCACCATTACATCAAAATTCAATAGTAATTCATCCCCAAATTAATGGTAATTTTGAAAACTACATCACTTTAAAAAAAGAAAAGAATAACAAAAGTCTTACTTATAGCATTACTATGTTATGAGTTATTGCAGCTGGCCTAATCCGTCCCGGCATCAATACATGCGGATGAAATCGCTTGTGATAAGTATATGAACCTGACCCACCCCCCAATGGGAAATTTGATAACTATACCAAAATTACTATGATTGGTGGGTGGAGTGGCCTAGTTGCCATCACGATCAGCTATATTATTGACACAGCCCAAGGAGCCAGCCTGGTGGAGGGAGACCACGCTCATGTTGTCATGTGTTCATGTATGTTTGATTAATGAAATAATCCCCACCTGCAAACAGAGATCTTTGTCTGAGAAATAAGGATGCTTAAATTAAAGCACCTCTCAGCCATTAAATGCATGTTCTTAATATTACAAGAGCCCCTATCAATGAATTGATAGAATGGTAAACAAGTCATAAGGATAATCACATCCAAGGGATAAAAATTAAAAATTAAAAATTAAAAAATAAAATAAAACAGTTGGATTTAAAAAAGAGAAAGATTAGCATATGATGTTTTTTTTCATTAATTTTCGGAAAAATTATTTATTTATTTTTGGTAAAGAAAAATTATTTATTTAGTTCTTAAGATTTGCAATTGTATCAATATGATCTTTTGATATTAAAAGTATCTTAAAGATTCATGGGGTAAGCTATCTGCCCAAAATAGTTCTAATTGTCAACCGTTTGACAAAAACCGTTAGATGCATACATAAATCAACATTATAAGCAATCACCGATTTACACATGGGTTAGCTAATGACTCAACTAGTTATGATCTTATAATTGTACCCCCAAAAATTAAAAGAAGAAAACTAAAAAAAAAAGGGGGAGGGTGGGGGGGTTAGCCGATTGCCTCTTATTTGTCAAGGGGTAGCCTCTCCTCATAAAGGGGTGGCGGGCAACCCCTTGTACGGTGACGGGAGGTTGTCCCCCTATGAGGGAGGTCGCCCTTCACCCAACTTCACCTCAAAAGGGGCGACCGAACACCCCCTCCCTTCCCAACTAGTAAGGGACAACCTCCTCTCACCATATGAGGGGCGGCCCTTCTTTTATTTTATGTCTTTAAATACGGGATAAAATTATTTTAGCAGGCTGATTCATTTGATATGCCTCATGTCAATCGGTAATTGTTTGTGACATGGATCTTAATGTGTATCTAATGGTCGCTATTAAACGATTCACAACGTGAACCATTT
>NC_081543.1:27702908-27703327 GCF_901000735.1 Corylus avellana | reverse complement strand
CGAGTACTATCACACAACCATTCTCTCTCTTACCTCTAATCCTTAAAAGACAATTCATCTTTACCTTTAAGCAAGCTATCTACTACATATATCATCTATAATAAGGTAAATTACATTAAAAAAAAAATGAAAAAAAAAATGCACATGGTCTCTTAATTATGATTATTAAAGTGAGATTAAATTTTAATTTTCTAAACAAAAGTTGTTTGTTTGTCACACTTGTCGGGAGGGAAACTTGGTAGCTGCTTAATTTCTAGTACACATGCTCACACCCTAAAGCTATACGACAAAACAAACAACCTTTTTCGAAAGTCGATTAAACCTCGGCCTCACAACTGGAAAGTATTCATGCTTGGTTTTCTTGAAAACATGGAATCAACGCCCATAGATTCCCATCTCTTCTTTCCTATAAATGCTCC
>NC_081543.1:27660973-27702537 GCF_901000735.1 Corylus avellana | reverse complement strand
CATTCGATAGAAAGAGGCTCCCTAGAATTTTTGTATCGATTATGGTTTCCACTTTCTTAATTTAATACATATATTCCTTAGCAAATTGAGTAGTAATTAAAAATAAATAAATAAATAAAAGGGTAAAAGTCCACTTATCCCCCTCAAACTATCAATTCAATGACAATTTACTCTCCAAACTATCAATTACGACAATTTATCCCATAAATTACCAAAACAATGACAATGTACCCCCAATTTAAAAAAATGAAAAAATTACCCTTACTAAAATAAAAATAAAAATACTAAAATTGAATTTTTTTTTTTCCTCAAATTGTTAAGGATATTTTTGTCTTATTGAAAATTTTACAGGGGTAATTTCGTCATTTTGCGAGCATTAGGGGGTACATTGTCATTGTTTTGGTAGTTTAGGGGTAAATTGTCGTAATTAATAGTTTGGGGGATAGATTATCATTGGAATGATAGTTTGAGGGGGTTAAGTGAACTTTACCACCAAAAAAAAAAAAAAAAAAAAAAATGCATTGAGCAATGGGAATTTATGGGGTTGTGCTATTTGCTGATTAATTATATACTGCTATGGCACGTGTATGCATTTCAAATTCTTCTAAATCAGTCATTTAATTAATATTTTAACAATTTTTTTTCACTAGTGAAATATTTTAACTTCTAATAACATGCATGATAAATCACAAATTGTTTTAAAAGCATAAACTAATATGAATTTACGACTTTAATTATTTAATTAATATTTAATAGATATTAGTACGTAAGAAACCATTGCTATTTAAACATGAAAACATTGATGTCTTCTTAAGTCAAAATTACAGATTATATAAGTTAATCCATTTTTACTGCGCTTTTTTTTTTTTTTTTTTTTTTTTGAGGCATAATTTTTTTGTCTGGTAGTTTTCTTTTGGGCCGGCCTCCGTTATGGGGTCGTTTAACCGAGCCCTACTTTTTTAAAGGCAAAGCCCAATTGACGTTTTGATCAGCCAGGCCCAGCATAGATAAAGTATAACTGATGTAATTGGGTTGGGTCCGAAGCGATAAAACTGCCGTGCATATGCCAAATGAGAGACCATATAGTTTTTATTTAAATTGGTTGGGAAATTTTTTTTTTTTTTTTAATAATTTAGTCTATTTAGACTAAAGTACGTGTGCTCAAAATGTACGTGAGAATCACATATTACTTTATTAAAATTGTACATGAAAATTACATAAATTTTGAGCATTTGTCAGTTTAATAAATTGACTAGGTTGAAAGAAGAAATTAAAAATGTATCTGAGAATATATGAATGTAATTAATTGGGTTATCCTTTAACCTATTTTACAGGAAAATTTTATCCCCAAGAAAGATGGTTGCAAAGCTAGCTATTTGTTAAATCACCATATATTTTAAAAGCTTAAATTTTAATAAGTAAGATCCAACACATGAAATATTTAATTTAAATAAGAGATGACGGTACTCTCAACCACCTAAGCTGGAGCTGTAATATATATATAATCAAGATTCTAATGTATATAGAAAAGAATAATGTAAATACAATGCACAAGAAAGGTTTTGAGATTGAACTCCATCACCCTAGTTCACCGGTAGATAAAATCGAAACAAATTTTATACTAATTTGGCTTTTACCTCCAAGAAGGAAAGACAAAAGTGGGAGTACAACCCAGCAGGATGAGGGGCGAAGAGCGTTAACAATCTTAAATGTATCATATGAATAGAATGTAATTTTATCTGTGTATACAAGTTTTTGGACACCTTTTTTTTTTTATAGACCAATTTTAAAGGATAATTAGTTAAATTGTTTCCAAAAATTTTATCATATATTATGGTCTCACACAAAAGAAAAGCAAAGTTCATCTCAAGAATTGAAGGTCATGCATGCACATACAAATTAAAATTTACCAATATAATTAACAAGTGATTTTGCTCACACCCATTAATGGCAAAGGCTTCAAGCTAAATAATGCTAGTTTTGCTATATATATATATTATGCTTTGTAATATATGACAAAAAAAAAAAAAAAAAAAAAGATATACAGAGCGAAATGGCCTTAAGACTCCAGTACTGTTTCCATTTCCACCGGGGAGAAGTCCAGAGGATTGATAGAATTACCGGACGACACCAAATCGACAAGAAAGTCAAAGATATCAGTGGCTACAATGGCGGTTGCCACGTCATCTTTGTGAAGCGTCCTTCTCTTTCCTTGCATGGCCACCATCCAAGACCTCCGCGTCAACTCCTCTATGAACAGCTCACAAGCCTTGGAGAACACAATCGGGGCCTCCCCAGATATCATCTTCACGTTGTCGCCGGACTTCTTCATGATCTTCTTTATTCTGGCCAACGGCAGCAGGTGAGGCCCAGTTCTGCCGCCGGAGACCATTCCCGAGTATACTCCGGCTTGCCTCATGGTGTCAACTCTAGCTAGCTAGCTAGCTTCTTTGTGTTGATTTGCAAGAGAGAAGAAAAGGTACAGATTGATGTGAGGATGGAGAGCAGATATCGTTGAAGTTTGCTTTTAAAGGAGAGGGTGGTGGTGGTGGAGGAGGCCAGGTTGGCGTGAAGAAAACAGGCCGGGGAGTTGCTTGCCGGCCAGCCTACTAATTAAGCCGGCTAAAAATACTATTGTTAATGACTGACTACTATTGTTCATTGTAATTCAACATATTTCAGTATACATTTTGTTGCCTCCAGTCTCCACAACATTTTGAACTTAATTATATGGTCTGCCATAATATTTAATTAAATAATTAAATCAATCTTTTTATCGGTTTAAATTTGTTAGGCTATGTGGACCATAGTTTGTATCTGCTGGCTCAGTTTGCACCTGACCCGGTTCAACATTAGAGGCGCTATGATTTTTTTCTTTTTTTCTTAGGCTTAGTCCATGGAGCGAAGGCTTGGGAGGAGCGCTCATGGACAAGAAATTATTTTGGCCCGTTTTATTGTTTTGACCTAATTGAGGGTTGTATATATTTAATTGTAGTCGCTTATGATTTTAGGGTTTTGTACGAATGTAATTGACGCCTCTTATATTGTTTCTCAATAAATAGTGAAATTTCGTTCAAACTCTGTGAACATAGCCCTTAGTAGTGAACCATGTGAATCTCTGTGTTTGTGATTGCTTATTTTTGCGTTCTTCTTAGTACGTTTTGCATCCCAGTAATTCTAGGAATAGGATAAATTTATTAACAAAATTTTTAGAATAAGTGGTGATTTACTATGATATAAGAGCAAATGTTTTAAATTCGAACTTTGTCTCAACCATTTATCCCAATATCAATTAAATATTATACTTGTTGGGTTTCATTTATTAATAAAGAGTTTGAATTCACACATAAGAGGGAGTTTTAGAATATTTGTTAAATGATTAGATCAATAATTTTTGTGAGCTAAGCTTTTAAAATAAATGGTAATTTGTCATGGTCCACTTCCAGAAAATTGCAACCTGCAAAATAATACAGTCTGAAGCCAATATGAAAAGCCAACAACATCAATATGGTATCTATTGTCGTAAGGTGATTTGTTACATCAAACAATTAGTCCCTTTCTATAGTTCCTTTAATTAATATGTAGACGTTAGAATATTACTTTAATTATTGAAATTCACCATTTTCATTACTTTAAATTTTCAAGATAATATATAATTTAATATAATATTATAGCATATGTCTTATATTTGCAATTTGTCTCTATAATTTACTCTTTAATTTTAATCAAATATTACATAACAGTTTGAGCCCATACTTTAAAAAAGGTGTTAGAATATTAATTAAATTATTAAAATTTATATATATATATATAATTGGTAGAATATTAAAGTGGCCTACAATTCTTTTATGTTTGGCATTTTAAGGCTCGAGACAAATGATGATAGTTGAGATTAGGGTCTAACCTTCACTCAATAAAGAATATGAGTATAGTCGACCACGCGCGTTACATTATATATGTGGGATTTGTTGAGATTGCATAAATATTTGGTCAAATTTTATCAATTGGTTAGAAATATTGCAAGTGGGATTATTTACTCTTACAAGTAATCTTCTGGGGTGCATGCAGTACTCTTTGACCAGTTGAGTATTATTTATTTATTTATTTATTTTTATAAGTGACCAGTGGAGTATTATTTATTGTCTAGTATTAATTATCTTTGGTCATGGTAGACTGCAGAGGATGTCCAAGTACATCAATGGAAAAAACTAATGTCATGCTCAATAGGATTTGCATTCCTTACAATTTCATGTCCAAATAGGAGGGGACAAGAAAAATTGAAGTGGCTGTATTGTCGCTGATAATTTTTGACAAGACTCATTAATTGGATACAAACTTAACATAACATTAATTAGTGGATTAAGGTTGAGATGTCTTACTCCTTTAATTAAATAGGTTGGGTTAAAGTTGACCTATGCAGTCTTTTATTCATGTCTCGACACAATCTGTGTAACACCCGGTCCCATATTGGGAAGATTAGAAGAAGCCCACATAGAGTAGGTAGTTTATAAAGATAGTCATGAGTGCTAAGTCCCACATTGCCTAGTTACTAGGTGAAACTGGGCTTTATAATGAATTCTAGGGAAACTCCAAATTGACTAGTCCTTTTGGGGTAATAGCGCAGATGTGGCTAGCGCTTTTACCTGGGTCGTTACAATCTGACATCGGCACATGACATTTAGTGCTAGTAATTTCAACATAACCCATAAACCCGACATAAAATTAGCTGGCTAAGATTGAGATTTGAGGATCTAACATATTTAATTAAATGGGTTGGGATTATGATTAATTTATATAGTCTTATATTCATGATTCGACACAACCTGAACTTGATACGCAAACACAAATTGTCACTCTTTAGGCTGTGAAATGGCCTCATGCTTGGCTGGCTTGGGCTTGCTCAGTCCTATGGACTCCCTACTTGAGCAAGAGCTCCCTTTTACGGCCCTCAGCCCAATATCAGAAGGCATGAGTAATAACAAGAATTCTTAATTGTAAGAAATATGGATCCATGCTAAATATATAGATTACAATTAGTAAATAATTATTTATGAGAAAAGCAAAAAAGAAAAGGAGAAAAACAAAGTTCAAGTTTGACCATAGGTGCGGCTCGTGAGGGTGGACAATGGTGGATTAAAAAAAAAAAAAAAAGTGATGTTGAATGTTTTGAGTATTTTTCTTTTGTAAAAGGTACTTTTATAGTTTTTATTTTTATTTTTTATTTTTTATGTTTTTTACAAACAAGAGTTCAAGAGAGAAAATAAGGGAGAAGGAACAAGATAATATCCAAAACACAAATGAGAACCTACCCACTTAATTAACAGCTAAATGAGCTCTTTTGAGATCCCTTATGAGCCGTTCAATCCTCTAGTTTGTAGTAGTAGAGGGTCAATTGATAGCCATAATTGTCTCCCTGTTGGGATTCCAGCTTTTTATTTAGTACAACTTTTTAAGTAGTACTTTTTAAACCTCCAAACCGGCTCTAAAGCTGCCCTCTTAACCACCAAACTAGCATTCTCATTTGGATTTAATAGCATATTTGAGATTGCGTTGAAAAATAGAGTTTTTTAAGTCACAAATAGTTTTTTTTCAATTTTAAGTTTTTTCTAAAAATGTGTTTTGACAATTTTTAGAGTAAAAAAGTCAAATAAATATTTTTAAATTTTTTTACCAAACATGTCAGTTTTTTGTTTGACACAATTTTTTAAGTACTAAAAGTACTTTTAAACTCTCTAGCACAACCTCAAACAAGCTCTAAGTCTTTCATCTTAGAAGGGGATTCTCTACTTTCTAGAGCTGATCGACAAGGTATCTTGACAGGTGTCCCTACTTCTAGAAGGGGCCCACGTATTAACCATCTCTTTTTTTGCAAATGAGAGCCTTCTATTTTGTAAGGCCAATCCCAGACATTGGAACAGGATGTCCAGACTCCTCCACATGTATGAGAAAGCGTCAAGGCAACGACTAAATAAAGAGAAAACATCATTATTTTTTAGTCGTAATACTTCGGAGAGGTCAAAAAAGAAGATTTTAGACATCTTAGGGATCCCTGATACCCAAAGATACGATAAGTACTTGGGACTTCCAACCCTTGTTGGCAAGTCTCGTACAAAAGCCTCCAAGAGTATTAAATATAGAGTGTGGAAGCGACTTCAGGACTAGAAATTAAAATTTCTTTCCCAAGCAGGGAAGGAGATTTTATTAAAAGCGGTTGTACAAGCCATACCGACATATAGTATGAGCGTCTTTCAACTCCCGAAAGGCCTTTGCAAGGAAATTAATTCGTTAATGCAGAAATTCTGGTGGGGGCAACAATCCAATGAATCCCGGATACATTGGATGAGTTGGAAATGAATGGGGCAACCGAAGGCAAAAGGCGGAATGGGTTTCAGGGACTTGGTTTTGTTTAATAAGGCGTTATTGGCAAAACAAGTTTTGAGGTTACTAATCTCTCCGGATACATTGACAACAAAAATTATGCAAGGAAAATATTTTGCAGGAAAAACAATTCTGGAGGCAAAGTTGGGGTCAAATCCTTCTTTCGCTTGGAGGAGTATACATGGGGCTTGTGACTTGGTGAAAAATGGTCTGATTTGGAGGATTGGTAATAGCAAACAAGTGCGTATATGGGGTGACCAATGGGTGAAAAGTGCAAACACTTATACTATTCACACCCCACCACGCCTACTGAATGCAAGTGCTACTGTAAGTGAACTTATCGAACCTGATTCAAAATGGTGGAACATTGAGCTTATAAATTCTCTATTCAGCCCTGAAGAGACAAAAATCATTTTGTCTACACCCATTAGCTGCACAGACCAGCAAGACAAACAGTTCTAGAGGGGGACAACGACAGGGATATTCTCTGTTAGGAGTGCATATCATCTAGCTATGGAACTAGACGGCCAGCATCGACTGGAATGCTCTTCCAAAGTTGCACAGAGTCCTATTTGGGGAATCATTTGGAGTCTAAAGATTCCAAATACTGTAAAAAATTTCATGTGGCGTGCATGCCACAATTTACTACCAACAAGGGACAACTTGTTGAAAAGAAAGATAGTAGCGGATCCGGTATGCCCATTATGTAATCTGAAAGAGGAAACGGCACTTCATATTTTGTGGGGATGCCCTGCGGCAAGAGACGTATGGGGGGCTAGTATTCGGCCCATCCAAAAGTGTGTTTTTACTGGTTCAAATTTTGTGGAGTTGGCGGAGCATATTTTACAGAAGGGGGGTCAGGAAGTTTTATCCACTTTTGTGGGGATTGCAAGAAGTATCTGGTCTCGTCGGAATGAGGTAATCCACGGTGGTGTTTTTACCCACCCCAACACCATTATTTAGAAAACAATGAAAGCTCTGGAGGAATACATGGAGGTCAACACAAATCATGGAACTCATGTGGATCGTGTTGCTCCCGTGGTCAGGTGGTGTCCTTTGCTAGTGAATAAATATAAAGCAAATTGGGATATCGCCTTGAATAAAAATTCTTCCAGGATAGGAGTGGGTGTCGTTGTAAGGGACCATGCATGTTGTGTAATGGCTGTTCGTAGTATCACAAGAACGGGTCTGCTTGATCATCTTGCTGCAGAAACACTTTGTACGTTTGTGGCAGTGAATTTTTGTCGGGAAATTGGGCTGAATGATATTATCTTGAAAGGTGACTCTTTGCAAGTGGTGAAAGCGGTGCTTCATTGGACGAATAATGGCCATTTGGTAGAGGATGTGATCAATTTTGCGCTCTCTGCGAAGCTGGTCTTGCTGCTATGTAAGTAGAGAGGCTAATCATGCTGCCCATATAATGGCAAAGAATGCCACACAACAGGTCCTAGATAGGGTCTAGTTGGAGGAAACTCCTGATTGTATCAAGGATGTTATTTTGATTGAGCAATCTGCTCTGTCAGTGAATATTTGATGAAATGCAAAAGCAATTTTACTTCAAAAAAAATAAAAAAGCTGGTCTGTTTGGCCAAATTTTTTTTTTTTTTTTTTTACTCCGAAAATAGCTAAAACACACTTTTAAGAAAAGTTTTAAAATGAAGCTTTTTCTATAAAACTCTTTTTGGTTTTAAAAGTTCTATTTCGCAACACAATCTCAACTTGAAATTCATCCTAGATCACCATGTTAAATCATTACTTATCTAAGGTTTATTAATCTTGGTGTTTTTAGTTTATGTGTCAAATTTTTATTGAAAGTTGTAAAAGTGGTCTTTTACACCATATCAGGACCGAAGGTATTCTCTTTTGGGATAAACAGTGATTTAATAAAGATAAATTTTATTTAAAAGAAAGTTTAGAATTATTAATCTTCAATCAAAGTTTATTAATCTTTTTCTTTCTTGATCGTGAGGGTAAAGTTTGTTTTGGGTATTTATCCAATTTCAGTGGTATCGCCAGCCCACTTTTTATCTCCTGAGCAAAGGCCCAACATCAACTTAATTTCTTCAGTCTAATTCTTTAGTCATCTTACTCTCCTATGGGTTATCGAAGTTAGATATCACAGTTTGAGTTGTAATAAAGCCCAAGCAGCTACATCCAATTCCAATGTTTCTTCTACTAAGTTTATGCTTTTTAACTTAAACTTTTGGGACAATTTTAGTATTAGAGAATTTGAACTTTTGTTCCTCAATTGCAGTTAAATATTTTACGCGTCGAGGTGAATTTTGAACCCACAAACGAAGAAGAGTACTAAATTATCAAATTAAACATTTGGGATAATTGATGATTTAACGATTGTAAACCTGGTTAAACTTTTTATACCTTTTGTAAAAACTTAAGATCAGAAATGGAGATTTAATTAAGTGATGAAAAGAAGGGCTACCCCACGTGCATAAGTTCACAATATTTTCTTTTCTTTTCCATCGACTTCTCAAGAACCAAACAGATCGACCACTCATTAATTTTCTATTTGCATAGGCAGATTCTGCTTAATTGTGAACTAGATTCATGAGCATGCTTCTTTAATTACTTGAGGACCCTGGCCTACACCTTTTTTCCACCCTTTCTTGAGAGAGAGAGAGAGAGAGAGAAAGAGAGAGAGGTGTATGGGACCTTTTTATATCACGTGAGAGCTGTACACTTTGTGGCTGTCCTAGCATGATGATATATCTTATCTGGGTTCATTTCTCACTTTCACTTTAATGACCAAAACAAATTATGGTGTGTGATGGACCTTCTCAGAGAATTACAGGACCCCTTTCAGAGTGTCTTATGGGATTTGTTTAATTGCCTGAGAGCAGGCTAGACAAAAGTAGATATCTTTGCATCTCACCTTTCACTTTACATGAGCTGCTAGCTTTAACACACTCGGCTGCAGGAAGAACCCTTTTTAAGAAGCTTGCTCTAACCTCTTCTTCCTACCTACTTTGCTAAAATGAAATTACAATGGTAGGATAGTAGGTGGATCCTAGGCCTCTACCAAACACACGGTTTGAGGGACAAAACTTTGCATGCCTCTTTATTTACAGAACTTTGCCTTAAACAGGAAATTACAAATTCTAACACAGACTCTTTATTATTTTAGGGGTAATTAGATGTACTGAAATGAGTAATTCTATTCATCACTCAATTATCTTATTCTCATCTCTCAACGATGATGTAGCGTGGTCCCTCTAACAAAAAAAAAATCAATCATCATGCACTAAATGCTATGGAGGACCACACCACATTAACTTTGGAGATAATTGGGTGATATATTCTCCAATTAAAAGATAAAACAAATGAGTAAATCTATATATCATTCTTGTATCACCACAAAACTGATGTGACGTAGTCCCTTACAATAGTCAGCCGGTGTATGGAAATGAATTTTTTTTTTGGGTTGGCCGAGGGAGCACCCCGCACCAACTTTGTGGTGATACGTACAAGGGTGTTGTATAGCATTACTCATAAAGAAGAGATTTCCCAACTCCTCCCACTTCACCACTTCATGTGTGTCCCTTAAAACTCTTAATCCTGCGTACTCTTATTCAAGTAATAAAATGTTTTACATGTTAGACTCCGCTTATTGATAGAGAGTTTGAGTCTACCCACGTGTAAGAAGAGTTGGTGTTTGTCAACAGGAGTTGCTTAATTAATCACGTGAGACCTATAAACTTTTTGGCTGTCCTATCACTACGTGATCTTATTTATCCTTGGCAATTGAAGTAGTTATCTTTGCATCTATTCTCATCTCTAACTTTCACTTTACATGAGGTGTTTCCATAGGAACAACATGGGCCAAACCAAATCATACATGGTGTGTGATGGATGGAGCTTCTTAGTGAATTTTGGGACCCCTTTTGATAGTGTCTTTACATAAGGGACTCTTCCTGCCCACCTTCACGTGACCACCTTCTGTTGTCTCTCATGTGTGCACATAACCTCATTATGATTCCATGGTCTCTCTCTCTCTCTCTCTCGTGGGGATTCAACCTAGTCCTTGTCTACCAAAAAGAGAAGAAACAACACATAAAGAAAAGTAATATAAAAGAGAAAAGATTTTAATTGTCTTGGTGATCTTTATATTTCTACAATCTAATCAATTATATGTAAGGACTTTATATATATCTGATCTTGTCACGTTACAGAAAAGATAAAGTGAGATCTAAGGAAACCACGTTCACGGGGCCAAAACAAATTGTGTCTTTGTTATTTGTTTATCATCTTCCTAAGTGGCATTAGAAAATTAGCTAGGTTTCTTTATTTGAGTTAAATAATTCTTTTGAGTTCAAATTAGATATATTAAATTACCACTTAATTACTTCAAAAGTTTAAGTTAATAAGAACATGGTAAATTTAATTATTTACTTTTAACATTCCCATCAACAAGGTGAGGCACAATACAAAGAATATTTAACTCAAATAAGAGGTAAATTATAAAATTAAGGTTTGCATCCAGGATCTTTACTCTGATACGCTATGTTAAATCACTAATTAATTATCATAAAAAATAATAAATTTAATTAATACTTTAACAAAATAACCATGATATATATACTATGAACTTTGAATACAGATTCTTCTGTACCTTCTTTTTTCTCTTTTTCTTTTGGATAAAGACTAAATAGTTGGGGTGGACCTACCTTATAATTTAGTTGGGGGGTCCAAAACTTTTTAAAATTCTTATAAAATATTATTTTCTATATCATGGTCATGTCAATAATAACTTCTTCATCTCCTAAATAGCTAAATAATTTAATTTTATACGATCTACTACTATTTATATTGATGTATTTATTTAGTACTTACGGGCTCCTCACCTAAAAAATTCCAGTGCAGCCAGTTGCATTATTATTACTGACATGGAAGCTGGCTCCTCTTTCAATAATCAATATCCATCAATTCTAGAATTGATAAAATACATATGATATGATTTTGATCAATTTGGACTGAGAATTCATAAAGTACTCAGTACACGATATGTATTTTATCAATTCTAGAATTGATGGATATTGAAAGAGGAGCCAGCTTCCATGTCAGTAATAATAATGCAACCGGCTGCACTGGAATTTTTTAGGTGAGGAGCCCTATATATATATATATATATATATAGGCTACAATTTTTTATGGTCCATTAATATGCACTACTTCGGTTGTTGAATTAGGTCTCACCAATTACTCCAAATTAAGTGGTAGACGAGGTACCATCTTAAGTAATGTAATGGGTTGAAAATTTGATTGGACTACATATATTCCAAGGTTATGCAAGCATGACGTTGGCCTTTCCAGTTATATATGCGTAAGCGTAAATTAAAGATAAAAGACAATTAAAAGAATATAATAAGTAATTAAGAAAAAGTTAAAAGTAAAAAAAAAAAAATAGTCCTCACAATTAATATTGAGTAATCCAGGAAATAAGTAAAACTCTTTGTTTTTTTTTTTTTTTAACAGAAAGCTGCGGATTTCATTGATTAAAGATCACGAGTATAAAACTTTTATAAAGCTCTACAAAAATCACAGTCACATGCTATGAGGTTATAAAGTTACAAACAAAAATTTTTACAATCATGTGCTATCTATGACTTCAATCTTCCGTTAACTCATGTATAAATACAGGTAAAGAGCGGATCTGCTCTGAGCAGACTAAATCTAAGACATGGGTAACCAAATTTCCTAATAAAATTTATATAAATTGGTTGTGAGAGATAACTCTTTACACCTAATTATTCAGGCCGTGAAGAATATCCTCTCACACCTAATTATTTCTCATCACTCATGAGAGCAGATCTAGAGAGAAAAAAACCTCTTATTCCAAAAAAAAAAAACAAAAACAAAAACAAACAAACAAACAACCAACCAGCAGCAGCGGCCGGAGATGAGATGAACAGCACAATAATGTGGAAAGTGGACGGACGCATAGCGGAGAGGCCGAAGTTATTGATATGGTCGGAGAACACCTACAAACATACAAAAAAAAAAAAAAAACAAAAAACAAAAGGGGAGGGAGAGGGTAGGAGCGGAGAGTAGAAGGGGGCTCTCAAAACTGTTTTTTAGAATGACAAAGTTTTCTTTCAAACTGGATTGAAAGAATTTCCTTCAACCTAATTTATAAAAGTGAAAATAAGTAAAATTTACCTTCTGATAAGCAACATAAAATATCATGTTAAGTTTTTCAATAAGATATGGAGAAGTGAGAAGGAAGGGATATGTAACATTTTAAATGCATAAATGTGTATATATAGTTTGATTAATTGTGTCTACTATATTTATTCTTTCTCTCTCTTTTTTTTTTTTTTTCCTTTTTTTTTTTTTTACTGAGCTGTCATTGTGTTTCAAATTTGTAGATGTAGTTGATCACACCACCAACTGCATACCATGGTGCTTGCAAGGGAAAGAAATGGAGCTAGAGTAAACTCGGAGTCTTGCTGAAAGTGTTGGCGAGATATAACTCTAATGCTTAAGTTAGTAATTAAATTTTTTTATTAAATGGATAAAAGAAAAGGAAAATGCAAGAGTAGCAGGATATCAAGAGAATGTGCCTGAAATAACTAACTTTCTCCAGTACTTATGTAGAGTGCTTTCTCCACTGACCCTAGCTATTGGTGTCGTCCTCTGATATGGCATGACATTGGCTAATCATGGTGCTCAACTCACTTCCTTTTGCAAGATACAACCTTTGCCAAATGTTGCTTGCTAGAATTGTATGCCCTTGGCAGAGTGATGACGCCGAATTCTTTGCCTCTTAGCTTGGGGGGCTGCAACTTTTCTCATTTGTCTTAGCTTGTATTGTTACATGCTTACCTAATAGGCTCACTTAGCCCATCGGGTGTATAGTTTGGGTTCACAACCCCACCCAAGTCAACGCTTCCACCTCGGGTTGGTCAAGTGGTTATTCGGTATATCAAAATTTTAGCTAAATTTTGAAGTTTCAAACATTTTTTTTTCTTAAATATAAAATACCAACAAGTATATTTGGTGGCATTTTTCATTCATCTCTAATTATATTTTCATATTTCCCATCTTTGATATGTTTGTTAATCTGGGACTTCACATTTAGCCGTTGATACAAGTGGAAGTTACCAAAACCATAAAGCTATAATTAATGGCCCCTACTTTCCCACCAGATTTTCCTTCTGATTCCCAAGATGATAGCTTAATAATAAGCCTAAAAAGGGCTTCTCTTTGCAATTTGTTGGATATGAACGTACTTAAGATGTGACCAATTGTTACGTGAGCCGATGCAAATTTATGATAAAGCTTTAAAGTGGAAGCCATGATCATGAATAAGTGGATTAAGGGTCCCTCTCTGATATAAGTTGGAAAGGTTGAATCCTGCTGGCTACAACCAAAGCCCCAAAGAGGGACCATCCACCTATAGTGATCATGACAATCTTCACTATATCATCACAAGCATCAACATCTTTGTGGTTCTTACTTTTGCCTCAATGAAGGTGGAAGCCTGTGTCCTACTAGTTTCCCCTTCCAACTATTTCTTTTCCCCCCCTAACATAATCCTAAAAATGATCTTTTCATGCTGTTTTATTGGTAAGTAGGTACATCATGCCATTGACAAAGACTAAAAGTTATATCTTTCCTTCGTTTTCCTTTGAGATAAGACTTTTAGAGATAGAAGATAGAGAGAAACTGGGGGGTCACTCCGACCCCAGTCTAATTTGTCTCTGACCGAAAGATAAATGGTGTTAAAGTTTCTCCATGTACCATACATATCCAATTTTCTCAATTTTATCCAACTGATTTAGGGAGGGAATCTCCATTTCAATAACAAACTATTGCCGGGAATCCCTAAAACTCTAAGAGGAAGGGCAAATATGTGACGGTCTATATAAAGGAAGTAGGGGTGATCTCTAGATATGCAATTCTGACCCTAGCCAAATTTTGCTAAAAAATTTCCCCTAATTCATCTTCAATGACTTAGGCGTAGGAGTGGCTTCACTGAATCCTTGTGATGAACCCTAACGTCTTCTCTCTTTCACAAGTCTCTTCTCTGATAGGCAGTGTGAGGTTGCTGTAAGTCCTTGCACCAACATAATTAGTGGTTGGTCATAAAGTATTATAGGTATGTTAACATTTTTTTTGGTTGTAAGGAGGATACCATTGCATATTAAGCATTGAACACGAGAATAACACATGGTGACTAATTGTATTGTAGTCAGGGACAGAGGTAGAGATTACTATGGGTAGGAGCCAAGGGCCAAAAATTTAGTAAGATGAGTCAATATGCCAAAAACACCCTATAAATTTTGTTTCATGTGGGGGGTGGGGAGCATACCGGCCCCTCCATTCCTCCGTCCCTTGATTGTAGCCCTCAGTAAGATTATTATAGAATGAAATGACACTCATGAAATCACATGTATTTTAATATGTGAAAATCACATATTCTAAAGATAAATGTCAATTTAATAGATTGAATTAAAAAAATTTATTCGGTCACAATTTGAAGAAAAACTTTTATCTTTCTTCAATTCCAGGAAATAAGCAAAGGTGGCAGTGAAAATGCAAGACATGATAAGATTGATTAAATGAAGATGAAAAACATAAGTTAAAGTATATTCCGAATAAATTAAGGACCATTCAAGAAGATCATAAACCTTTTCCAAGTCTAGTTTAGCCAAAATATATACATTGACATCCTTTGTTGTTACAAATAAGCTGAAGAAGCTCTTGGACAATGGCTAATGGGACGAGCAATTGAGAAATCAAAACAATGCGTGTTTGGTTCGGTTCATAATATGAAATTCATTTTGAATAAAATGACAAATTTTGTCATGTTGATTAAATTTCTACAGACTAACGTGATATTATCACGTCATTCACGTACATTCAAATTTAATTGTTAGTGACTAACGTGGCAAGCATACATGAACTTACAAACTCAAACTAGCATGATAGTTCACGTGGTACCATTACGTCAATTATAATCAAATTTAATTGTTTAGTGACTGACGAGTTAAGTGCCTCGATCATGGGCTATCATGTTAATTTGTAAGAGATTTGTAGCAAAAGTTATACATAGTACCTAGCTCTAACAATATTTTTATTTATTTATTTATTTTTATTTTTATTTTTATTTTTATTTTTTTATAATTTCCTCATAAATAGACATTCTTGCTTATTACATAAGCCTAATATATATAAAGGAATGATGTGGAAATATATAGATGCATTTCACATGAATTTACATGCATATAATAATGACGGAAATCATTAATGGTTACCATATTATAAATCTCATAAACATTGGACATGAAAAGTAATGAATACGTACACTACAGTGTAACAAAATGGAAATAGCACCACATGAAATTGTATAGGGGTCTTATTGAAATTAAAAAAAAAAAAAAAAAAACGAGAAGAAAGTTTTCTTAAATAAAAAATATATAAATTAAAAATAAATTATTTAATATCTAAATATAAAACAGGGCCACTTAAATTTATTGTCTTAGATCTCAAAATCTATCAAACTCCTCACCTCGCCACTTAATTTTATTGTTTTAAGCTTCAAAATCGACAATTTATCAAGCTGCTGACCTTAAAATCTTTTACTCATTGAAAAAAAAAAGAAAAAGAAAAAAAAAAAAGAAGAAGATAAAAATGGATAAGATCTTTTATCATTGTCTAAGCAAGTTTAAGACCAACTTTCTTCAAGGCAATTGTATGGAACCCAAAAAGGGAAGACAAAAAAGCAATGGTATTATTTGTCGTGAAACCAAAAGACAGACCCTCTTCGGGAGGGGGGGTTCCAAGCATGCATGTGTTGTATCAAGTTAAAAATGCACATTAAAGAAGACAACCCACAAACTAGGACCACCATAGGAACAAAGCCTAGAACCTAATTAAATTGGCGAATTTAGTTTAGGACCCCATTTAAGGGCAGTTAGGTTGGCAGTTGGGGTTCCCAAAGCTCAAATTGATATGTAAATTAACACTTTATTTTTAAAAGCTCAAGTTGAGAGAATATATATATATATATATATATATATATATATATTAACTTTCATTCTTAATAAGATTTAACATATGAAATATTTAGTTGAAAAAAAAAAAAAAAAAAAAAAGAGTTATGGAAATGGATTTGACCGCATGACTACTGCTCTAATACTTCATTAAATCATAGTGTGTTTTTGTTTTTTTTTTTTTTTTATCAAAAACGTATGTTAATAGAAAATAATGAATTTAATTATTTATTTTATATTTTAATATTTGGGTATGTTTAGTATACTAAAATGATGATTAATTGCCTAGAAATGAGGAATACAGGAAGGGAATTAATAAAATGAACATTCATATTCGCTTGTTTGGTGGTAACACAAAAATGACTATATTTTCTACCTACAATGGAATATGATTCCAACCAAATTTCTTAAAATACCTTTAATTATAAAAATAATATTTCCAAAAAAACTTTTTTTTTTTTTCTTTTTTTTCTTGGCACAAGAAAGACCATTTGTATTTGTCCGATCCCCCATGGTGGCTAACCACCCCCTTGGGGGTGGTTGGTGACAATGAAGGGTAGCTAAAGAGATGACGATGACCTGTGGCGACGGAGAACGGTAAAATATAGTTTTTAGAGGGTGGTCGGACGGTAATTAGTTGTAGACTAAATTGGGTAGTGGCCAGCGACACGTGAATCTAGGCGGTGGCCGACGACAAGTTGGGCTAAATGGGGGACGATGATAGGTTTCGTTGGGGGGCTCAACCACCACAAAGTGGCCTCTGGCAAAGTCTGCTTCATTCAAGAACTCCGCTTTCTCTCTGGAACCGCCTCTGGCCTGACACCGAGCCAGTGTATTTTTATGTTCAAATTCTTCTAACCCAGGCGGCGGGCGAAGCGCCGAGCCATGCGCGGGTACCCGCTACCGGGCCTGAGCTCCCACTCCGCCTACGAACCTAACCTAAAACCCCAAAATATCTCCCACCCACTCCCTATTTTCTCTCATCTCACGTCTGACGCCTCCAAATCCAGCAAGAAAGTTTTCTCCTCTTTCCCCCTGATTTTCTTCTTCTTCTTCTTCTCCTTCTTTCCCCCTCCACGCAGCTTCCATCACCTAGCTCCCACCCCTGCTCTTTCTGCCGACATCCAGAGAACTTGAAGCCTCGAAGACGAAAAGATCAACAAGGAGATTGAGAAGGAGTTGGGAGAGAGTTGGGCTGAGAGTGAAATGGAGGGAGAATCAGTGAGAAAGAGAGAAAGGAATTTACGGTGAGAGAGAGAAAAAGCTGGGATTGTGGACCATGGTTGATGGTTCTTTGACTTCTTTCCCTCTGATTATTAGGTTCTCATGAATCCAGAATCATGAGGTAATTTTGTGACTTGTAATTGATTAGTTAAAATTTTTTCTCCTTTCCATTTGATTTTCCTCTCTTCTTCTCGTCTTTCCCTTTGATTTTCTTCTCTTCTTCTCCTTCTTTCCCTCGATCTGTTTGCTTGCTGAGAAAATCCTTTGTTTGCTTGCTGAGAAAATCCTTGGAAGAGAAAATTTTGATGCCTTGAATTCTTACCCGACCCGCCCCGCAAAACCCGCAAAACCCGTGCCTATTCAACCCGCCCTGCAATACCCGAACCCGCATGGGTACTGTAATTTTTTGCGGGTGACGGGTTGAAATTTCTCAAACCCGCAGGATGCGGGGCGGGTGAAAAAAAAGGCAATACCCGCCCCGCCCCGACCCGTGCCCACCCCTACTCACAAGGTAGTGGTCGGCTACCCATGAGAGAGACGACGAGCAAAGACGAATTTTATTTTTTTATTTTTTTACCTACAATAATAATTTTTTGAGATACTATTCTAGAACTATTTAATTCTCGAAAGAATACCTACTCACCACCCCTTTTTTTTTAAAAAACTATTATTTATTTCAGGAGAATATTCTCAATAATAGTGTCTGAACCAAAATACAAAATAGTTATTTTATGCTTATAGAGTCTATTGGCCTAAAGCGTACCCATAGTAGAGGCTGGAGACGCACGCTTGAGACTCACGTGGACTGTGATTGACCATGTAGCTGATTAAAGCTCACCTCACGCCCAACCCATGACCAGCTTTAAAGCCAAGTAAACAAACGCTGAAAGCAACATCTGTTACCCTCTATTCTAAGCCTCACCTCATTTCGCTTCCACGTACTCTTTACCCTCTACCATACCATACACCTTCCTCATCTAACTTTAATTTTCTACCACCCAACAAAAAAATTAAAAATTAAAAAATTGAAAAAAGCAAAACAAAGAGAGAGAGAACCTTCAAATGTTGCCTTGTACGACAGTCAAATACTTTTTGGATTACAAAACTAGTGCCTTCAAGATGGGATTAAGATTTTTTTAAAACTAGTGCTTCCGAAATTTTATAAAAATTTGGACAGTTTAAGAGGTGAAAATTGTAGAACTCACTTGCTCCGAGTAGGTGGGTTTGAGACTCTAAGTTGTTTCAAGCAAGTGAACCGTCTTAAACTGTTCAAATTTTTATGAAATTTAAGCAACCCAATTTTAAGGGATCATAATCCTCCAAGATGATAGGTTCCTAACCTTATTAGAATATTCAATTGATATATACGGTGGCGATAAATGCCATAGACATAACAAGAAACATACACTTATATCTCACTTTTATCATACTATACTGACATAACAGTAATCTTGAAATTAGTCATAGTTATAAAAAAAAAATAAAAAAATAAAAAAAAAATAAATTTTTTTTTAATAACTACGTACTTAGAGCTTGTTTGGGATTGCATTTTTTACAAAAGCTTCATTTTTAAGTTTTTTCTCCTGTAAAACGCTGCTTTCTACTTATTTTTTTGTACTTTAACCCTCCTCTTACCATACCTAGTATTCTTTCAAACCGACTTTGGAAATAAGAAAGACTTTACGCTTCCCTAAACCAATCCCGCAAATGCCCTTAAGAATAATTTAAAAACTACATTTTTATCTAACAATTATCACACATTACAGCTACAACTAATCATTGGATTAGTTTTTATAAAAAAAAAAAAAAAAAAAAAATTACAAAACCTTTTATAGAATAAAAATATAATATCTAACATTTCTCATAATTATTAAATCCTGCCCCACCAACATAACATAACATGATAAAAATAAGACGAGGTGTTTGATGATTTTTGTAGGTGTTGGTTGATGTGGTCTTTTATTTTCCTTAACATTTCACCCTTCGTATATATATTTGAGTACATATCTTGTCTTCTACTTAACGTAGATTACCAAACGGCAGTTGCATTAGTTTACTCGTACATATATAGATGTTATATCTTAGGACTTAGCTAAATGTACCATGATTAAAGAATTTGATCGCTGTGATCCATATAATGAAGAGAATACGATAAAACTAATTAAAGATTTATTATTCCTTAAACTTTTACGTTTATTCATTTATGCGATATGTCTTGGTTTAGTTTTACGTTAAATCAAATGTTGCTTTGCTACGTTTTATATACAAAATGGGTGTTGGTAAGGGGTCCTACAATTTTTACTATTTTTTTATTTTTATAAATTGATGTGACAATTTATGTAGAATTTATCATATTAGTCACTTAAATTTAATTTAATTACGGATGATGTGGCGGTTCATAAGGTATTGTATTAAAAGTTGTAATATCCCAAGAATTTTTCTAAACCGATTAGAATCCCCTACAATTTCTTTGAAATCGTAGATTTTCAAATTATAGAATTTGAGCTATTTTTAGGCATCGAAAAACTCTGAAAATATCACATATATTAAAAAGGTAGAATGTTATAATTGAGAATTGAATATATTTTCATTGGGTTCTTGTTCTCGATGTGGTAAAAAAGTTTTGAACTAAAAATTATTTTTTGGTTTTTTAAAAAATAGGCGTCTCTACAAAAGTTAAGAAAACACGTTTTGGGATGAAAACTTTTTCTGGCTACCTCGATAACTTGTCACCTTTTTATATATATGATATTTTCGAAATGCTTCGATGCCTAAGAAGGGTCTAAATTTCGTAGTTTGAGAATTTACAATTTTTTTTAAAATTATAAGGAATTATGAGGGGGCCAGATGTAAATTTTAGATGACAACGGTGCAATCATGAGCTGCCTGTATTACATGCAATATCAGTAGTTTACTGGACCTTATCCAAATCTGTAAATTCCAATACCATTTTTGTTATAATTTTTAGCTGAAAAAAGTGATCAGCATTATAAACTATTCTATAGTAATGCCAAAAGTAGAATTTGTGACCCAAGGTTTAATGCCAATTTCACACGTATATATATATTTTCTAGTCTTTTAATATTTTAATTATTTTCAAAGTCATGATTTTTGTAGACCTTTTCAGTCAAAATCGTAGTGGTCTAATTGTGCTGGGATTGAGAACCTCTAGAGGATGAGAATCCAATGTACAACGAATGATGGTTACTAATATAATATTCAACTCGATCCTCCTGGCCTACCAAGAGTATCGGGTGGATTAATGTCTTGCAAAAGTATATGGAAACCATATTCTACCAGAAAAAAATAATAATAAATATATATATATATATATATAGACATAATTTTTCTTTAAATTGAGTGGAAAATTTTTATTTAATTCGATCGACCTATAAAATTCTCATAATTTTTTAAGCATATGAAGAGACAGACGACAATTTTGTAGACAGAATTAAAATAAAATTCTGGGCATATTCATAATTAAAGCATGCATACTTTATCAAATTAAATATGATAAAATGGAGTTCTTTTAATTTGGTTAAAATGTCATTTTCGAAAGATTGAGATCATCAAGGATATATTAATTAGTCAGTAGTCACAGCTGACCGTTGGGGATTGCTTGCATGCTTTCTTATCTCGCCAAGCCACCGATCAATCTTCAACGTCTACGTCGGTGCGAAATGACCATGACAGCCCCCTAATATCAGATATTGCCAAGCAAAATTCTCAAAACCTAAAATTCATGGCGGCAGGCTGCAGCGACTATATACAAAATTCACTCTTTTTCAATCTGGTTATTAATATTATATGGATGCCAACAAACCCAGATGAACAAAAAAAAAATCTTTGTATTATGGTGTCGGTTTGGCCTGCATCTTTTTGAATTAACATATTCCATTTATTATTATTATTATTATTTAATTAAGAGTGGATGAAACATGCCAACTCAGCAGATATATATATATGAGAGCCCTTGTTATCCGGTCGGGGTGTAAAGGACCACTTTTGCAGCCCTCAATACATATTTGACACGCGCCGGAAACTCCATAGCCATACACAGGATAGAATCTCAAAACCCATTGAAAATTTTTTGTCCAATGAGTTGGCCGAAGGCGACGTAGAAGTAGTAGACACCGGGAAGGAAGCGAAGGGTGATGAGCCACAGGTCTGGCCAGACCTGGTGGGTCACGGCAAGAAACCCACGCGAGTCTGGCGTCTATCTCTCCTGCATCATTCCTAGGCAAACTCATTGGACAAAAAATTTTCAATGGGTTTTGCGATTTTATCCGTGTATTCTATATAATGTTTTTGGCTTATGTGTCACTTGTTTATTGGGGGCTATAAACTTGTGGTTTTACACCAAGTCCGAATAGAAGGTTTTCTTATATATGATATGTACGCCATAAACCAAAAAAGCAATATTTCTCTCTTTATTTTTTGTTAGTATAATAGCTTTTACTATAATCCTTTATAAATTGATATGATAGTTCATGTGACATTTACCATGCACATTAGTCACTTGACACTTATCACAAACTGATAAATTAACTCATCATTTTCTTGTTGAAAACGTTGTGATGCATTAGTCAATGGCTAGAAAAAATTGTCTTGTTGAAAATTGCTTGGGACAGTAACATTCAAAGAGTTAAACAAAGCATAGATTAGATTTTGATGGAAGCAATTTCTCATTGTATCTGTTGAATAGCTCTGATACCACCATGTTGAATATATAGTTCTGATACCATGTTGAAAGAAAGATGATATGAGAATAATAGCGGAAACAAGATAGAGAATGAACATAAAGAACTTACAAATGGTTCGGTGTTAGAGACCTGCATCCACCTCTTGGAACCTAAGGATTACATTGTCCTCATTAACTTAATTTATCTACAATACAAAGGTCCATATTTATAAGGTAATGTCTAAATACAATTATTGTAATCAAATTCCCTTAATTTGATTACAATCCCAATATTTGATTACAATTCACTCATAAATAAAGAATATTTGATATCAACATAATTATGGAATATACGAAAAATATTATATATTTTTCATATATTCTAACAGTATCTATGATATTATTTTGTTAGAACATTATACTTTATTTTTATGAAATTAATAAAAAAAGGTATTGTTATAAAATAATAATAATAATAATAATAATAATAACACTTGCAGAAAAATGACTCAGCAATTATGGATGAACCTAATAGGTTTAATACTTGTTCCTAAAATGAATGCAGGAATGTGAAATATATTTCAGTTTTTGATGTGCATGATTCATGAACCACATTGATTGGGACATTCTCTTAAAATCTAAATCTTGGGTGGGAAGGAAATGCTGGAATTGGTGTTGCTTATAATGTGCATTTGTGGAAGCCAGCCACTACCGACTCAAAATAATAATAGAAATTATATATATATAATTTTGTTAATAAGAAGTAATTTAATAACGAATTAATACTGTATTATTTTGCAAGAAATTGAAATAATGAATAAAAAAAATGATTTTTAAAATTACTCTTGGGTCCAGTATGGTGGCTAAAAGTGAAAGAAAGTAGATGAAAAAATACATTGCTTAGATTAGGCCTAAGAAAATACACATAAGATTCCATTTACGTTTGACAATGGCTGGCAAATCATTTCAACACAATCATTTTTTTCAATGCAGCGACATCAAAATTCTATTCAACTATTTACATAGTCTCTACATGACGTGATATTTCCATAAATAGAGGTGAAAATTCACAAATAATAAATTTTCAATAACACAATCATTATTTCTGGATTGATTTTAAACAGACCAATAAATGGGGTTCAAATGTTAAAAAAATTTATAGATTCAAATTCCAGGTTCACGACGTGAACAGAGTACGCGATATAACGATTGATAATTTTTGACATGATTCAAAAATTTGACATGAATTTAATACAAAATTAACGGGTTATAATTTTGAGCTATGACCCATTTAATTAAATAAGTTAGAGTTGATTTATATAGTTTTAGAGAAACGTTACAGTTTTTCTTAATGTTTCCTTGATCTTACGTTAATATTATTTTCTAAAAAAAAATATAAGGGAATAGTGGAGTAAGGCTTTTTTTTTTTTTTTTTTTTTGTACTTTTACTTTTACTTTTTAAAGAAAAGAATATCTACTTAGATTATCAGAACACTAAGAAGAACCGTAACATTGCTAACCCTAATGAGAAGCTTAAGCTCGTGTATTTTTTTAATTAAAAAAAGTATATTTCAGAACATTTCTACCAGTTCTGCCCTCATTACCAGCTGGATAACACGTGAGAAGTGAGCAAGGTAAGACAATTACGTCAGAAATATTACATAAAAGTACAAGGGCATGTATGTCAAACTCTTGCCTACTGTTCCCTTGATCCGATACAGACAACCATTACATAGCTAACCTCCCACCTAATACAACCTTTTCAAATAATTAATTAATCCCAGAGAAGCTTCTCCTACAATATTTTAATTATTGATTTCCTTTTTTGAAAAACAAATAAAACAAAAAAGAAAAAAAGGAAAAAGAAAAAAGAAAACCAAGCGTCATCTCTCGTTGTAAAGAGACGGCATCACAAGCTCTTCCTCTCAGATCTGCTCTGTTTTCATTTCCTCTCTGCAATCTCTTCAACGAGCTTCGAGTTCTCTCCACTCTCCGGAACTCAGTCTTTCGATGAGTCGGACTCGCATTTGATCCGCCGAGTCGACTCGCGCGTCTCTCTCTCTCTGTGCTGCTTTCTGCGATGGGTTAAGGTTGGTGGAGCTGAGATTGATCGTTTTGGCTTGCATTGAGTCAGTGTAGTTATGTGCTGTCGAGGTTCGCCGGAGCTCCGGTGATTGCGGAGGTTTCCGGTGGAATTCGCGGCGGAGCTTGGATATTGTTAGTCGGCCAGAATGTTCAGGTCGGCGAGGTGGAGGAGCGAGAAGAACAAGGTCAAAGCGGTCTTCAAATTGCAGTTCCATGCAACGCAGGTGATTCTATCACGTTTTTCGTTTTGTTTTGAAATATGTATATGTGTGTGTTTTCGTGACCAAAATTTGAGTATGATTTGGTTTGGATTTTTTTTTTGAAGTCTTGGATTTGATAGTAGTGGATATGCGAGTTTAGTTTTGTTCTGTTTGGTTGCCGAGAAAATGAGCTTAACCACTAGTATGTGGATCACTTGAATTGAAGCTTTTAAATTTTGGAAACAAGAACACACGCCAAGGATGGCCTGAAAGTTCTGTTTGCTTTAATTTTTCGTTAGTTCTTGGGAATCAAACCGTGGAATGTGAACGGCATTGTAGTGGGCAATGTGATTGGAACTGTGAAATGTAAGAGCTTGTGGCTTGTGATTTCAGGTATCGCAGTTTGGTACGGATGCGTTGGTGGTATCTTTGATCCCTGCGGATGTGGGAAAGCCGGCGGTGAAATCAGAGAAAGCTACGGTTCAAAACGGAACTTGCCGTTGGGAAAATCCGGTCTATGAGACGGTGAAATTCAATCAGGAACCGAGGACTGGGAAGATCAATGAGAGAGTCTACCACTTCCTTGTCTCAACTGTATGAAATAGTAGCCAAAGATGTTGAATTTCAAAATCTTGGTTTTTGTGGAGTGGTTGTTTCCATTGTGTTAATGTGTTTGTTTGGTGGGTTTCTGTAGGGGCCTTCGAAAGCAGGCACTATTGGGGAAGTTTCTGTTGATTTTGCTGAATATGCCGAGGCGACAAAACCTTCCTCTGTCTCTCTTCCTCTTAAGAATTCGAATGCAGTTTTACATGTTAGCACTCGTCCTCTGTTCCTCTCGAATTGATATATCTCTTGGTTATATAAATCCTTCAGAGATTTCTCTGCTTGATCTCACGATTAAAGATTGAGTTCTGTGTTAAATTGAACTCTTGTTTCTGTTTTTGAATAGGTTGTGATTCAGAGACTGCAGGAAAATGTAGATCAGAGGTATAAATAGTCATACTATGTTTTAATCTCTTTGAAGATCACGGGCTTTGCTTTTGTAACTTATAATTGTGAGTCTGGCCTTGTTGAATTTTTTTTTATAGAGAGGCGCATAAATGTGAAGATGCAAACTTAAAATCTGAGGAAAGGAGCTTGAAGACCTACCTAAGTCATGGTGATGCAGATGAAAGCATTGCTAGTCATCCTACTGAAGTAATCCAGCAAAATTAAAATCCAGTTTTCTTTTACTTCATTTATATAGTTTGTCACTGACCTTCTCCATCCCTTCATAAAAGGGGAGTAGGGAAAGGGAAGGGGGATTAGTGGTGCAAAAATTTGTTTTATGTTTTCACAATTTAAGCCCAGATATATGAAATTTCAGCAAACATATATGACTATGGAATTTATTTTCTTGTTCTTTGTTTTTTGATTTAAATGATTGATGTATTATGTCTTTTTTCCCCATTGTTTTTACAGGATGGGCCAAATGATAAAACCATCCACAATGCTGACCTGAATGGTAACCGTAGAGCGTCCAGTGGATCGGACATTACATTGTCAAGTTCGGAGAGTAGCTCTGGACTTAATACCCCACGAGAAGTTGGACTGAGAAATAGTAACATCCACCAGGACCCTTCTAGCTTCCTATCATCTCTGAGACACTCCTCGTTGCCACATCAACCAGCAGGAAATGCCTCAACGACAGTATATGAGGAGTGGTCAGGTGGTTCTGATCATGGCATAAGTACAGATGACTCAACACATAGTTCTCATGACGCCCTTCTAAGAGAAAGCTCTCAACAGGCTTCAGATATTGAGATTGAAAAGCTCAAGGCTGAGCTTGGTGCATTGGCTAGGCAGGCAGATCTGTCAGAGTTGGAATTACAGACCCTACGAAAGCAAATTGTTAAGGAGAGCAAAAGGGGGCATGATCTCACAAGAGAGATTGTTAGCTTGAAAGAGGAGAGAGATGAAATCAAGTCAGAATGTGAGAAACTCAAGGCATTCCAGAAACGTATGGATGAGGCAAAAGTTAAAAGCATTTTGCAGTCAGAAGGTGGAGATCTGCGTGCTCTTATTGAAGAAATCAGACAAGAATTGACATATGAGAAGGACTTGAATGGCAATCTTCGATTACAGTTGCAGAAGACCCAGGAATCTAATGCTGAGTTGATTCTTGCTGTAAGGGACCTGGATGAACTGTTGGAAGCGAAGGACAGGGAAATATCTGATCTTTCCAACAAATTAGGATCCAATGAGAATGCTGAAGAGGTAAGGGGAACCCATCTAAAATGTGAGACAGATGACGAAGAGCAGAAAGCACTGGAAGACCTTGTTAGGGGCCACAGCGATGCCAAAGAAGCGTACTTGCTGGAGCAAAAGATCATAGACCTCTATGGCGAAATAGAGATTTATAGGAGAGATAAAGATGAGCTAGAGATGCAGATGGAGCAGCTTGCACTTGACTATGAGATATTGAAGCAGGAAAACCATGACATGTCGTATAAACTGGAACAAAATCAACTGCAAGAACAACTGAAGATGCAGTATGAATGTTCATCTCCTTCTGCTGCTGTTGCTGAACTAGAAGAACATATTGAGAGCTTGGAAAATGATTTCAAGAAGCAGTCGAAAGAATTATCAGATTCTTTGGCTACCATAAGGGAACTTGAAACACATATGAAAAGCTTGGAGGAAGAATTGGAGAAGCAGGCACAAGGATTTGAAGCCGATCTGGAATCTGTGACACGTGCCAAAGTTGAGCAGGAGCAGAGAGCCATCCGAGCAGAGGAAGCCTTGCGAAAGACAAGATGGAAAAATGCTAGTATGGCTGAGAGTCTTCAGGAGGAATTTAGAAGGCTCTCAATGCAAATGGCCTCTACATTTGATGCAAATGAGAAGGTGGCGGCAAAAGCATTGATGGAAGCTCGTGAACTGCGACTGCAGAAAAGTCAACTAGAAGATATGCTCCTGAAAGTCAAAGAAGAGCTTGAGTTAGCGAGAGATGATTATGAGGCAAAAAGATGCGAGCTTTCCAACCAAATAGACACGAAGACATATCAGATAGAACAGATGTTGGTGGAAATTGATAACAAGTCCAAGCAACTTGAATATCAGAAACAGCATGGTGAAGAAGTTAGCAGAGCTTTCTCTGAGGAGATTGAAATGCTCAAAGCTGAGATTAAAAGGCTCACAGCAGAGAATGCCTGCCTTTCTGAACAAGAAGAACATCAAGAAAATTTGCGAGGTGAGTTGGAACAAATGAAGACATCAATTCATCAATCTGAGATGCTGGCACAGAGGGGAAATGTAGACAGAAATGAACTCTTGAACACAATTGCTTTGCTTAAGAAGGAAGCAGAGAAGTCACAGGAGGAGTTAAGTAGACTGAGGCATCTCAAGGATGAGAGGGAGGCAACTGTTGAGCTCTTACAATCGGAGTTGGAAATGCTTAAAGCTCAGTGTAACAATTTAAAACATTCCTTGTTTGAGGATGAAGTTGAGAAAGAGAAACTCAGAAAGCAGGTTTTCCAATTAAAAATTGACCTGAAGAAGAAGGATGAAGCGTTCACCAGTATAGAGAAGAAGCTCAAGGATAGTGATGGGCATATAGCACTTTCCAATGGATCTAAACCTACTCCGAAAAATAATAAATTAGCTTCAGTTCCTCGCGGTTCAAAAGAAGTTGCAAGCCTGAGGGAGAAAATAAAATTGCTTGAGGTAAATTACTATTCCCAATTTCCCATTAGTCTATGAATACATAAGTTCTGATAAATATATGCTTATGACTAAATGACGATGCTTAGATGACTGTGCCAATGTCAAACGTTTTGCTAGACTACAATATGATTAACAGTTTTCTGTGTGGCTATCAGGTTATATTAACTGTCCTTCGTACGTACTTGTGACCCTCCTAGTCCTACACTCTGTCTAAGATGTGTTATGAATTTGTTTTCTTGATTTGGGTGTGCCAGTTGAGAGGATTCTTTGTATTGATAATGATTTTGTCTGACAGGTACAGATAAAGCTAAAGGAAACTGCCTTGGAAACCTCGACAAATTCATTTTTGGAGAAGGAAAAGGATCTTCAGAACACAATTGAAGAATTGGAGAGCAAAATGGAAGAACTCAGTCAGAGTACTGCATTTCAAAAGGTTTGCAACAGTGCACATTATCTAATGCATCGAAAATGAGATGCTTATATTATATAGTGCTGTAGCTATTTTACTGTTTAATGATAAAAGTACCTTCTTGACCTGCTTAATTTCCTTATCATTGTTGGAGGATGAAATGAGGGTTTGCTATCAAAACCTATGTATAGTTGTGTCTTGTTTTTTGAGTTATTGTTCTGCTGAGTTTCCTTTCAATTTCTCTATCAAGTTTGAGTGCCAAACTGAATTATCTCAATAATATACAGGCCATCAAAGTTACAAGTGACATTATCTCTATCAGTGACATACCTGAAGAGGCGAGAACTGCAGCTGAACTTTTGAGCAGTACAGCTTACCCGCCAAAAGAAAATGGGAATGCCTCATCATTAATCAAGAGGTATTACTTGAATACAGAAGAGTACTACTTGCTGTTTGCTATATGGGCAACTGCAGTTATGCTAACTACAATTCCTTTCTAATTGCAAGTCACTAACATGTATACTTAATGTTTCACCACAGCAACGACGAAATGTCGTCAGAGAAAGAACTGAAAGCCTCTATTATTAGTAACAAAGATGGAAACCTTGACGATTTAATAGCTGAATTGACGTTGTTAAAGGAGAGGAATGAATCGATGGAAAGCGAACTAAAGGAGATGCAAGAGAGATATTCAGAAATAAGTCTCAAGTTTGCAGAGGTAGAAGGTGAAAGACAGCAACTTGTAATGACAGTGCGTAACCTTAAGAATGCCAAGAAGAGCTAGTAACATTTTCCTGATATACCGGAGCATATATACTATGTATAGCAAAGCCGCTTTGAAAATTCAGATGTGCAGTTCCAACAAAGTGAATAAGTTAAGGATCGTGATCTCCTACAATCCCCTGTCCGGATTGCAGGGAATCCCCTGCAATTGTAAGAGGCCCCTAGCCTGTTATGGTAAATGGGCTCCATCAAGAGACCTCTTACAATTGCCTGTCCGATTGCGAAGGGCAGGTAATAGGGAATTTCCTGATCCATAAGGTAATAGGTACATCAGTACAATATTGTTTTGTTCTTTTTTTTCGTTCCTTCTGTTATTTTTTCTTTTTCTCTAGCAATTGCTGTATGTCTGTCCCATAACGTATAATAGAAAGTTGTCTTGTAGTTGTTCAGTGTAGCTCAGTTTTATACTTCTGTATTGCCTCCACCCCACGCTCTTTCTGTAATTTTTTGAGAGCTTGCCATGATATATGTGACCTTTCCATTATTAATAAATTCTTTTTATATTTCTTGGTTGAGATAATACAAAGAACAGTTCTTTCTACTTGTTAAGATAAATACATTTTTTGTCTATAGCACTTTCAATTGTATTCGTGCAATGCATATGTAGAATGAGTAATGCTATTTAGCAGATTGTTATAACTGGGATGAGTGGTAGTGAAACTCAGCTCCTAATTATATTTTTTTTTTCCAAGTGTGCTTCCCAGACGTGTAGTCGACCTATACGCTTGTTGGTAGATGAGTGGCATTACACGGAGTGTTGTTATATGGAAGATGGTGCCTATGTGCCTTTTATGGTGTTTAGAGAGTGAAATGAATGACAAAAGTTTGGGAACTGTGAGAGAACGTTAGAGGAGATTAAGTCTTTATTCTTCAAAATTTTGTATTTTTGGACAGTTGCTTATTTTCCATATTTGACGATTAGTTATAGTGATTTCCTTGTTTTTTTTGTTCGTTATAGTTATGTGTTTCCTCTTGTATACTTTTGTACTTAGGGACGTTTATACTTTTAATGATATGTGTTGATTAGTTATTAAAAAACAATTCCTACCATGTCATCAAGTTATATAACATGCTTCATATACACTATACCTCTATTCCATCTGTTAGGCTGATGTGGTAGTGCCCATTAGCGTTTCAATCAACCCTTATTAAAAACAAAAAACTTAGGGCTAATAGGCATTGCTACATCAACCCAATGAGATAGAAATAAAATAGAGATGTAGTATGGAGCATTACTCACTAATATAACATATATGAGGGAAAACTTAGACCTTTTTAAATTAAATGAAGTTTTAACGTGTTCTATTAATCTTTCACTAAAAAACTGCTAAATATAACTCATATCTTGAATTCAAAATTAAGGAAAATTTACTTATTTGGTCCCTTTAGTTTAAAGTCGTACCAAACTAATCTTTGATGTATCAAAAGTATTTTAAAGATTCTTAGGGTAAGTTATCTGTTCAAAATGGTTCATGTTGTCAATCGTTTAATAGTGACCATTAGATACACATGTAGATCCATGTCACAACCAATTACCGATTGACATGAGGCATATCAAATGAATCAGCCTGCTAAAATAATTTTATCCCACATTTAAAAACATAAAATAAAAGAAGGGCTGCCCCTCATATGGTGGCGGAGGTTGTCCCTTACTAGTTGGGAAGGGAGGGGGTGTTCGGTCACCCCTTTTGAAGTGAAGTTGGGTGAAGGGTGACCTCCCTCATAGGGGGACAACCTCCCGTCACCGTACAAGGGGTTGCCTGCCACCCCCTTTATGAGGGGAGGCTACCCCTTGACAAATAAGAGGCAATCGGCTACCCCCCCCCCCCGGGCCCCTTTTTTTTTAGTTTTCGTTCTTTTATTTTTTGGGGGTACAATTATAAGATCATAACTAGTTGAGTCATTAGCTAACCCATGTGTGAATCGGTGATTGGTTATAATGTTGATTTATGTGTGCATCTAACGGTTTCTGTCAAAGGGCTGACAATCAAAACTATTTTGGGCAGATAGCTTACCTCATGAATCTTTAAGATACTTTTAATATCAAAAGATCATATTGATACAATTGCAAATCTTAAGGACTAAATAAATAATTTTTCTTTACCAAAAATAAATAAATAATTTTTCCGAAAATTAATGAAAAAAAACATCATATGCTAAACTCTCTTCTTTAAATCCAACCGTTTTAATTTATTTTTTAATTTTTAATTTTTATCCCTTGGATGTGATTATCCTTATGACTTCTTTACCATTCTATCAATTCATTGATAGGGGCTCTTGTAATATTAAGAACATGCATTTAATGGCTGAGAGGTGCTTTAATTTAAGCATCCTTATTTCTCAGACAAAGATCTCTGTTTGCAGGTGGGGATTATTTCATTAATCAAACATACATGAACACATGACAACATGAGCGTGGTCTCCCTCCACCAGGCTGGCTCCTTGGGCTGTGTCAATAATATAGCTGATCGTGATGGCAACTAGGCCACTCCACCCACCAATCATAGTAATTTTGGTATAGTTATCAAATTTCCCGGGGGGGGGGGATGGGTCAGGTTCATTCACAAGCGATTTCATCCACATGTATTGATGCCGGGACGGATTAGGCCAGCTGCAATAACTCATAACATAGTAATGCTATAAGTAAGACTTTTGTTATTCTTTTATTTTTTTTAAAGTGACGTAGCTTTCAAAATTACCATTAAATTGTGGATGAATTATTATTGAATTTTGATGTAATGGTGATTTTAAAAGTCACGTCACTTACTATTGAATTTTGATGTAATGGTGATTTTAAAAGTCACGTCACTTTTGAAAGATAAAAGAGTAAAATGAAGACAAAAGTCCTACTTATAACATTACTTCTTAAGGCAATATATCGGGAGAACAGATTTAACATCGCTAGAAGCTTCATTACTACTGTTGAATGCTCTTGCACTGTCATGTATAGTGAACGCTTCTTTCTTCTCTTTGAAGTGAAAATGTATGTTGGGGGGAAGGATGGGCACTATTGGCCATTTGGGATGACAATACCTATACTACTAAATTTGTATAATTTATTCGCAACCATGAATGAATCCTCCCCAACTCATCATCTACTTAAAATGGAGAGGTGTGGGGACTATCTGGCGAGGCTACTATGAAATAAGTAAGGCACTCCTTTCTCAAAGTTCTTTCCCCACCACAAAAAAAGAGAGGAGGAAAAAAAAGAGTAAGAAAGCCAGAAATAAAGGGCAAATAATTCAAATGGGCCACTTCTTATTTTAGCCAACAACAAAAAATTTGGGTTTGATTTTTTTAACAAGAATCCCACGATGTTTCCTATAAAAAAAAAAAGACATCATCGTCATCATAATCTCGAAATCATCATCGTCACCTTACCTACCATTTTCACACACATAATTCGAGCAAGTGCTTAAATTTAACAGAATAGGGGCTAACTTATTGCTTAAAAACAATTTAAAAAATAAAAAAATAAGAATGTTTAGAGAGAGAGAGATCACCTCAAAGGGATGGCTGCGCTCTCACTCCGATCGACTATATAAGAGTGGCAGCGCAACTATTCCAATAAGATTGAGGTATCTTCACGGTCATGATTGACGTGATATGTTTTAAGTGATTAATATAAAAAATTACTTAAAATATATTAATTACATTATTATGTCGACCAATATATAATAAATGTGAAAAGTAACATTACTTTCAAACTAAATAAAAAATGACAAAAATCATGTATATTAATTCACATGAAATGAGAGCATGCTATTTTTTAAAGAGTAATGGTAAGGACTATCTTTTTATCATTTTTTTATCCTCCTAAAGCTGATGTGACTTTTAAAATCACCATTAAATTTTAGATGAATTATACTTGAATTTTAATTTAATAGTGATTTTGAAAGCCACATCAACTTTAAGAGGATAAAAAGAGGATACAAAGATGGTCCCTAACATTACTTATTCCCAAAAGATGCATGATAAAGGCACAACTTTTAATTTTGGTACAATTTTAGCCAAACTTTTCTCTTATGTGGTCATTTTAAGAAAAAAAAAAAAAAAAAAATTCTGAAGCAATAACATCCTATGTGGTTCTTTTTTTATTTGGTATTTTTTTTTAAAAAAAAAAATTGTATTTTTCTTCATAATAATGACCCTTTTTTTTTTTTTTTAAAAAAAAAAGGAAAAATGAAAAATTAGTCCTTGTGGTTTACCTGATTTACAATTAACTTCTTGTGGTATCAAAATGAACTTAAAGGTCCTCAAAGTATGCCAAAAAAATAATTTAGTCCCTACGGTCAAATTCCGTCCATTAATTTAACAGATTATGTTAGTGTGACACTGACTTAAATATGACAAGTATCACAATTTTATTGGTTCTAACGTTTCATATTATAATAATCTGTTAAGTCAGTGAACGAAATTTGACCGTAGGGACTAAATTATTTTTTTGGCATACCTTAGGGACCTTTGAGTTTATTTTGATACTATAAGGAGTTAATTGCAAATCAAGTAAACCACAAGGACTGATTTTGTATTTTTCCCCAAAAAAAATGACAATTTTTATGAAGAAAAATACCATTTATTTTTTAAAAAAATTCCAAATAAAAAAATGACCACATAGGATGTTATTTCATTTTTTATTTTTTATTTTTATTTTTAAATAAAAAATAGGAGAAAATTTGTGTCAAAGTTGTGCCAAAAAATTGTGCTTTTATTAAAAAAACACTCGGTTGAGGGCGTTGACAAAATGATACTATTTTTTTGAGTAAACAAAATGATACTATTTTAATTACAAAGCAGGTATAACGAGAAATTTGGTGGAAATTTCAAGAAAAAAGAGGTAAAATAAAAGATGGATCAAGTGAGGTGTCAAAGTATTTCATTTATTTGATTGGTCCGATCCGATTGATCACATTTAATTTAATTAAGGCATGTATATGGGTATTCATATATAATATATGGACAAGGTCCATATATATATATATATATATATAGAGAGAGAGAGAGAGAGAGAGAGTATGTTCAGGGATAGATACACTAAATATATAGGTGGCTTACATAACTACTACAATTAAACAAGTACAATATGAAGAGGAAGGAGGATTTGCACGGTTTGGAGTCTTTATTTATTTATTTTTTTAAAGTTATTTGTACGGAATTGTTGTCATGAAATTTTCAACTACTTTTGATTTCAATAAACATGATTAGGTGAAATACTCCATCTTTGTAAGTTGTTTTGCAAGACTTGTAATATTAAGAAATTAAAAAAGAAAAAAAGAATATTAGAGGGTATTCAACATAGGACAGTTTTTTTTTTTTTTTTTCAAACTAGTTTGTTAAATTGACGTTCGTTCTTACAACGTGTATTTTTTCATGTATTTTTAAAATTAATACTTACAAAAAAAGAAAAATTAATGCTTAAAAGAATTACATGCTTTAAGACAAATGTCAATTTAGTTGACTGAATTTTGAAATATTATATAACACCCATTGAAAATCTATAATAAACTCATAGAAAAACAAATTAGAGGTGAAATTATAAATAAAAAACTTAAAAGAATTGTGACAATGCACGCTTGGATCAAGAAGGAAAAATTTATATGAGTGAATCTCAACTAGTCAGGTCCACCTGCGAAGCACACAAAGTGAAAAATGCAGCTATTTTTATTTTATTTTATTTTATTTTCAGTCCAGAAATGCCATAGTGGCATAGACTGCGCAGAGGCTACAATGGTACGTAGTTAATACCTATATGAAGGTAGTTTTCTTTTAAATTTAGTTGAAGAATTTTTTTTTTCTTTTTTAAATCCGGTCTATTAAATTGAGTACAAAGTACTTGATTCTCATCTACATATATTTTAAAAAATGCACGTGAAAACTGCATGCTCTAAGAATAGATATGAGTTTAATATATAGAAGTTGGAGTCAGATTAATAGAAGTTTGAGAAAAACTTTGTCCATATTTTGTAGAATTTTGCAAGGTCATCTAATAATGATGTAAATATATAAGTTATTTTCATTTTATGGTGGAAAGACTATATATATATATATATATATATATATATATATAGAAGTTCTCATTTTATATACTCCTTCTAACATTAATCTGGATTAGAAGTTCTTTTAACCAGTTAGGATAACAACTCTACCCATATAAGACAAAGGTCTAGTTCTAAGTTTGGGATTTTGGAGTAATGCTACAAATCCCTCTTGTGTCCCTCTTGAGTCACTTCAAGAATGATTTGGCTATTAAAATCACCATTGAACTTATGATTGATCATTATTGAATTTTGATCAAATTATGATTTTAATAGCCACATTATTTTTGGAGAGATTTAAGAGGGACACAAGAGAGACTTTTAGAATTACTCGGGATTTTGAAACAAAGATTGAGATCAACTTCCCTTATTTTCTTGAAACGGAGAAGATGCATGGCTTCCGTACTCTCACATATTTAAGCATTTATCTACAAGCTGTTTTATCAATGTGTAATTAAGCAATAGCTATCACAAAAATTTGTTAGAATTATATTATGGGATTTGATTTTATAAGAGATTTATTTGTAATATTCTATAGTCAAACTTGATTGTATTCAAATATGATTTGATTTGATCTCGTTTACCATTTTGTATTCTCTCCGGTCTCCACTATCCTATAAATAATGATATTTTATAATAAAACCGTACCACATAAAATCTATTTTCTCTATTTCTCTGTCACCGTTCTATTTTAATTTCCATCGCCTTATGTTTTTCTTTAAAATTAATGTAAACTTGGAGATGAGATTTGTTTGGATTAATATAGGGGTCACCACCATCTACAGTTCATATACACCACGGCTAGCTAGCTACGTGCCATTCCCTTTTGTTTGAGTTATTTTCTTTCTTATTATTATTATTATTATTTTTGGACGTTGACTGCTATCTTGAAGCTTTGTTATGCATGATCAAAGGGTCTGAAATCCAAATATATACATAATTAGGAAAATTTTGCATATTTGATATGTACTTGTTGGCATTTTCTTTTCTAATGAATAAACTTGTCGGCATTTTAAATGATGTTGGAGATAAACTTGAGTTTATTGAATACTTTATATGCCTATGATATCACCCAGTGCTTTGCTCACCTGTTTTTGGGAGTCAAACTTATAAACACAACAGCAATATTCTGAAAGCTTTTAAGGGTTGGTTAATTAGGCTATGCGGAGTCTGTTTGTGTTTAACCTGGTTTATAATCAATTTCGTCGATGTTGGAAGTGCTACGGTTTAAATGAAATTTTTTATGAGTTCGACTTTAGGGTTTAGTACAAATGTAATTGACGCTTTCTGTATTGTTTCTCAAGAATAGTTTTTGTTGGTTATCTTGTGCGTGGCTTTAATATTTTTCTCCGTGATTCCGCTTATGAGTTATCTTATACGTGGCTTTGATCTTTTATCTTTAACAATAGTGAGACCATGCTGAAACTCTGTGGACATAACCTTTAGTGGTGAATGGGTTTAGCCCCCAATTTCGCATCAAAAACGCATTTTTAAACAAAATCATAGAAATTTATTATTTTGGAGTGTGTTAATTAAGTAAACAAAATGACAGGTAAGCAGTGCATTTTAAACATTGCATATATAATTTCATAAACGGAACCGCAATTTTAGAAGTTGAATTGCGATAATACTAACGCAATTAACTGAAAAAAGACTGAAGACACTGAAAGGCTATATATTACTGCATGCCTGGCTTTTATATAATGAATGAATAGAATATTGTCTCTCTTTCCTTCTTCCATTTCCATATATATCTACTCTCTCTTCACATCTAAAAAAAAAAACCCTAGCTAATACAAACAGAACTTTCTCTCTCTCTCTCTATATATATATATATATATATATATATATAATAAAACAGTGAGGAGAAGCAAAATTGAATCAGAAGACTCGATCAGAAGCAAAACTCAATCATTTCACATTCTACGTCGGATCAGTCCATAGACAATCAATAGAGCCATCATAAGGGAATGATCCATATGAGGCTCCACCACCAAAGCCAAAACATCATCGCCCAACAGTACCCCAGAAGATGCCTGCTTTGGTTTTGCCTGCATCCACAAATCCGAACACAAGAACAAAAACATGTAAGCAACCTTTAATCTCATTCACATAACCTTAATTTCAAAACTAGAACAATAACAACCAACCGTTATATATATTACTGCCATATAACAGTTACGTCATCCCAATCCTATCACAGTCGTATATCAGTCTACTGAACCCACCAAACAACCTGAATATCTACAAATTAAGAAATCTACTCACCTCTGCAACAATATCTCCATCAATATTCACTATTCTAAATGCTGTTTTTCCAGCCAAACGAACTATCCAGAACTTGTCACAACCGACAGTAACTTGGAAACCTAAGTCTCCCTTGAGCAATATTCTATAGCACTTCTTAACTTGAAACCATGGCTTCTTTTCGTTTATATAAGAATCGTTGCATCTATATCCATCCCACCCTCCAAAAGCTAGAAGTTTCTGCAAAATAATTACAAAAAACAAAAACCAAATTTTCTTTTAATTAAGTCTTCATTTTTTTTTTTTTTTTTTCTGAGCAAATTAGTTGAAAATTCAGTAAGCAATTAATATACCTTCCGTCGTATAGTAAAAAGAACTTTGCCTTGGAGATTCATGAGATGAACTTCATTGCTACCTTTCTTGTCGTAGTTGTCGACACGATAAACAATATCACCATTTGTGTTGTAAACAGTGCACCCATTTGTCTGATAAACAAGAGATTTCATCCATACAGTAAATGATTCTCTCTTTGAAGTCATGTGGGGAGAAAAACTTGGAACTTGAGGGTACACTTTCGCCATTGATCAAAAGGAAGATACTTGGAAAAAAAAAAAAAAAAAAAAAAGTTTGGAATAATGGTACAGAAACCTGTCTGAGAGCTTGTTTATATACTCCACCATCCTTAATGGATATATAGAAACTAAGCATGGTGATTAATTAATATATATTTCTATTATTCTAGTAATTTAATTGGCTACATACGTAGCCTTTTCGTTGTTTAATTGGGTTTCTAGAATAGTGAAAGTGCACTAGCTAAATAACCTAGGAAGTGATTGGTTGCATTGGGTCAACTATGATTAACAAACGTTTTGGGCATGTCTGTTTAATTAGGTATACATAGATACTTTTCAGTGTATTTTGCAAAGAGCAGTCTTCTATACATATTCCTTCTGAAAATGTATTATAAAAAATAAAAATAAAAAAAATAAAGTGCAGCCCCCCTTTATAAATGTGTTCTTTTTTAAACCTTTTATTGCATAGTTTTAAAATGTTGTGAAAGTCGGGCCCTTTGGGTGGGTAAAGGGTCTCCTAAAGGACAAAGGAAGCGCCCTGCAAGTCATATGAAGCTAGCTTCTATATATATTATACTTAACAGATCGAGATTGACAATTTTTTGCAATTAGGGAATAAAAGGGGCACACATTCCTTGTGCATTATTTTTATCCATAGTTGCTTTCAACCTTATCAAACCCTTTCTAATATGCTTATCTAATCATTCAATTATAATCATCAGTTGCTGGCCACCAAATTAATTAGGTCATAGGCTTACTTTTCATGAGTGTAAGCTGACATAGGTTTGGAAAGAACTAGTTTGCTGCAAGTTTATTCATTGGCTTACTTCCTTTGAAAAAATTATCATATCAGAGATCTCCTGTGCAAAAATTAATGGTGAAAGGTTACAAGATTGGAGAAGAATTCTAGTTACTTTTTTACTAGAGGGATGTTTCCGGTTAATTTTTGTAGAAAGATCTCCAATAATTTTTTCACCGCCGGCAAACCAAACTCATGATTCATAGTGATCACCTGCCATTCAAAACTAATGGGTGCAAATTGGTTTACTATGATCCAAATACCAACTATATAGACGAATTCATTCTGTAGAAGTTTATACTAAAATGAAATATGGAACCAAAAAAAAAAAGGCAGAAGTAGATAAAGAAAGAGACAAATTTGAGGTGGTTCGATCTTAGAGGCCAATGTCCATCATTCGAAGGTGTCGCATAAGACTACGCTTTGATTTTATTAACATGTTACATATAACCCTATTTATAAAGAAAGTAAGGTAAGCGAAAGGAAGCTAACTAAGAAATTAAAGGTAATCAAATCTTACCGAAGCTATCTATGATAAATACTATAGAAGAAAAATGAAATCAACACAATATGAAAAATATCCTCTATTTTAACACATTATTCCTTTTATCAAGCAAAACAGCAAATTTTATTTTATAATTTCTCTCTCTATATATATATGATACAATCCTATGTTTACCCTAGTTGTTTCTTTTCTTTTTTAGTATATATATGGATTACCTTTTGTCATGCAAATATGAGCACAGATTCTAGTCTCGTCATTGTGTCGAGGGTGCATTAAACTAACCAATGAATTCACAAGCCAATTAGTCTTAATATATAAAGTACGGCAACAAAAGAGACCTCTCATATATTGTTTTGTGCCATTATATAATTGTAGCATTGCTGACTAGCTGGCTGCATAGAGGGAGGAAATTAAGTCTATTAAATCACCATAATCTCTAAAGCATATTCTCCTTAGTAAACGAATCCTAACACGTGAATTATTTATAATTGAAACTGGAGATAAATGATGAAAACAAAGCTCAAAATCACCAACATCTCAAAAGCTTAAGTAGATTAATTTAATCATTTAATTAATATTATAAATTCCATTATTGTATCCTACAACTTGGGGGATGACTGCTTTGAAGAATCTTGTACATGCATGCCTTCAATTTTAGATATATATAGATAAGGATGAATGAGGTGATATATATGTATATTGTATTGTATTGAGAAAACCAAGTGGGGGCAGGAGAGTGACACAAACAACAGTGATCTTATTATGGAATATTAATATATACCCCAACTTGATACGCATTGCCAAAGTCGGGTACCTAACATGCAATTACACCACCTGCATCTCTGATGTGTAATCCCAGTAAAAATACAGTGATTTTGATGCAGATTTACCTAATGCAGCCTATCAAATGTATTCATTGTCACATAAATAATAAATGAAGTGGGGATTTTTATTTTTTGTTAATATTTTTTAAAGGAAGCTTATCCTGAAGGATGAAAGAGATCCCTTTCTTTTCCAGAAGTGGGGAAAAAAAAAAAAAGGATTCACCCACCCCCGGGCGGCAGCAGCAAGAAGAAGATGAAAGAATTCTATATGGACTATGGAGGCTGTAATAAAAGAGTATATTGTGCTTTCAATGGGAGCACAAAGAGTATAAAATTGTTTTAACTATGGAGGCTGCCTTTGTGCAAGTGCATGTTATCGGGGTATTATAACTTTTATTACGAGTTTTCTTATAAATTGACGTGAATTTAATTAGTTAGTGGTTAACTTGTTAATCCTATGTGTTAGTTCTTGTGTTGGCTTAATTCAGTTCCAAAATACAGAGGCTACGGTTCACGAGCTCAAACACTGATATAGAATGCTCAGAATCCAATCTCCACCGTTCATAATGTAGATTCATGTGTTATGAACGTCCCTGCAAAATTTCAGCTCAATCGGACCACAAACGCCCATCGATCGGGGCTGTTGATCAAGACTGGACAGCATTTCCAGAATGCTGTTTCACCCATGTCCGGACATGCCTTCCCCGGGTCCGGACCTCATTTCCAGAAACTCAAATTTTGCTCCGCAAAGCCGTGTCCAGACAGCCCATTAACATGTCCGGACACCCCGTAAGTTTGAGGCCCAAAAACGTGATTTTAAGTGGTTTAAGTCTAGGGTTTTGTCGGGGGTATATATACATCATTATAGAAGATAGAAGTACGAATTTTCACCCCCAGAGAGTTCGTCGGAGGCTGTGCTAAGAGAGATCATATGTGGTGAGCGTTAAATTAAATCTCTTAGAGTTTTAGTTATTCCTTTGATAAATCTACGGTTGAGAAGTCTATCGGAAGGGTCCGGTAAAGGAGAATCACGTTGAAGAAGATTGTGAGCAAGGAGACGAGTTGTAGGCTTGTCGATCTTACAGAGCCAAGGTCTTGCAAAGG
>NC_081543.1:27648308-27660873 GCF_901000735.1 Corylus avellana | reverse complement strand
GAAACTCAGCTCCTAATTATATTTTTTTTTTCCAAGTGTGCTTCCCAGACGTGTAGTCGACCTATACGCTTGTTGGTAGATGAGTGGCATTACACGGAGTGTTGTTATATGGAAGATGGTGCCTATGTGCCTTTTATGGTGTTTAGAGAGTGAAATGAATGACAAAAGTTTGGGAACTGTGAGAGAACGTTAGAGGAGATTAAGTCTTTATTCTTCAAAATTTTGTATTTTTGGACAGTTGCTTATTTTCCATATTTGACGATTAGTTATAGTGATTTCCTTGTTTTTTTTGTTCGTTATAGTTATGTGTTTCCTCTTGTATACTTTTGTACTTAGGGACGTTTATACTTTTAATGATATGTGTTGATTAGTTATTAAAAAACAATTCCTACCATGTCATCAAGTTATATAACATGCTTCATATACACTATACCTCTATTCCATCTGTTAGGCTGATGTGGTAGTGCCCATTAGCGTTTCAATCAACCCTTATTAAAAACAAAAAACTTAGGGCTAATAGGCATTGCTACATCAACCCAATGAGATAGAAATAAAATAGAGATGTAGTATGGAGCATTACTCACTAATATAACATATATGAGGGAAAACTTAGACCTTTTTAAATTAAATGAAGTTTTAACGTGTTCTATTAATCTTTCACTAAAAAACTGCTAAATATAACTCATATCTTGAATTCAAAATTAAGGAAAATTTACTTATTTGGTCCCTTTAGTTTAAAGTCGTACCAAACTAATCTTTGATGTATCAAAAGTATTTTAAAGATTCTTAGGGTAAGTTATCTGTTCAAAATGGTTCATGTTGTCAATCGTTTAATAGTGACCATTAGATACACATGTAGATCCATGTCACAACCAATTACCGATTGACATGAGGCATATCAAATGAATCAGCCTGCTAAAATAATTTTATCCCACATTTAAAAACATAAAATAAAAGAAGGGCTGCCCCTCATATGGTGGCGGAGGTTGTCCCTTACTAGTTGGGAAGGGAGGGGGTGTTCGGTCACCCCTTTTGAAGTGAAGTTGGGTGAAGGGTGACCTCCCTCATAGGGGGACAACCTCCCGTCACCGTACAAGGGGTTGCCTGCCACCCCCTTTATGAGGGGAGGCTACCCCTTGACAAATAAGAGGCAATCGGCTACCCCCCCCCCCCGGGCCCCTTTTTTTTTAGTTTTCGTTCTTTTATTTTTTGGGGGTACAATTATAAGATCATAACTAGTTGAGTCATTAGCTAACCCATGTGTGAATCGGTGATTGGTTATAATGTTGATTTATGTGTGCATCTAACGGTTTCTGTCAAAGGGCTGACAATCAAAACTATTTTGGGCAGATAGCTTACCTCATGAATCTTTAAGATACTTTTAATATCAAAAGATCATATTGATACAATTGCAAATCTTAAGGACTAAATAAATAATTTTTCTTTACCAAAAATAAATAAATAATTTTTCCGAAAATTAATGAAAAAAAACATCATATGCTAAACTCTCTTCTTTAAATCCAACCGTTTTAATTTATTTTTTAATTTTTAATTTTTATCCCTTGGATGTGATTATCCTTATGACTTCTTTACCATTCTATCAATTCATTGATAGGGGCTCTTGTAATATTAAGAACATGCATTTAATGGCTGAGAGGTGCTTTAATTTAAGCATCCTTATTTCTCAGACAAAGATCTCTGTTTGCAGGTGGGGATTATTTCATTAATCAAACATACATGAACACATGACAACATGAGCGTGGTCTCCCTCCACCAGGCTGGCTCCTTGGGCTGTGTCAATAATATAGCTGATCGTGATGGCAACTAGGCCACTCCACCCACCAATCATAGTAATTTTGGTATAGTTATCAAATTTCCCGGGGGGGGGGGATGGGTCAGGTTCATTCACAAGCGATTTCATCCACATGTATTGATGCCGGGACGGATTAGGCCAGCTGCAATAACTCATAACATAGTAATGCTATAAGTAAGACTTTTGTTATTCTTTTATTTTTTTTAAAGTGACGTAGCTTTCAAAATTACCATTAAATTGTGGATGAATTATTATTGAATTTTGATGTAATGGTGATTTTAAAAGTCACGTCACTTACTATTGAATTTTGATGTAATGGTGATTTTAAAAGTCACGTCACTTTTGAAAGATAAAAGAGTAAAATGAAGACAAAAGTCCTACTTATAACATTACTTCTTAAGGCAATATATCGGGAGAACAGATTTAACATCGCTAGAAGCTTCATTACTACTGTTGAATGCTCTTGCACTGTCATGTATAGTGAACGCTTCTTTCTTCTCTTTGAAGTGAAAATGTATGTTGGGGGGAAGGATGGGCACTATTGGCCATTTGGGATGACAATACCTACACTACTAAATTTGTATAATTTATTCGCAACCATGAATGAATCCGCCCCAACTCATCATCTACTTAAAATGGAGAGGTGTGGGGACTATCTGGCGAGGCTACTATGAAATAAGTAAGGCACTCCTTTCTCAAAGTTCTTTCCCCACCACAAAAAAAGAGAGGAGGAAAAAAAAGAGTAAGAAAGCCAGAAATAAAGGGCAAATAATTCAAATGGGCCACTTCTTATTTTAGCCAACAACAAAAAATATGGGTTTGATTTTTTTAACAAGAATCCCACGATGTTTCCTATAAAAAAAAAGACATCATCGTCATCATAATCTCGAAATCATCATCGTCACCTTACCTACCATTTTCACACACATAATTCGAGCAGGTGCTTAAATTTAACAGAATAGGCTAGGGGCTAACTTATTGCTTAAAAACAATTTAAAAAATAAAAAAATAAGAATGTTTAGAGAGAGAGAGAGAGATCACGTCAAAGGGATAGCTGCGCTCTCACTCCGATCGACTATATAAGAGTGGCAGCGCAACTATTCCAATAAGATTGAGGTATTCCAATAAGATTGAGGTATCTTCACGGTCATGATTGACGTGATATGTTTTAAGTGATTAATATAAAAAATTACTTAAAATATATTAATTACATTATTATGTCGACCAATATATAATAAATGTGAAAAGTAACATTACTTTCAAACTAAATAAAAAATGACAAAAATCATGTATATTAATTCACATGAAATGAGAGCATGCTATTTTCCAAAGAGTAATGGTAAGGACTATCTTTTTATCATTTTTTTATCCTCCTAAAGCTGATGTGACTTTTAAAATCACCATTAAATTTTAGATGAATTATACTTGAATTTTAATTTAATAGTGATTTTGAAAGCCACATCAACTTTAAGAGGATAAAAAGAGGATACAAAGATGGTCCCTAACATTACTTATTCCCAAAAGATGCATGATAAAGGCACAAGTTTTAATTTTGGTACAATTTTAGCCAAACTTTTCTCTTATGTGGTCATTTAAAAAAAAAAAAAAAAATTCTGAAGCAATAACATCCTATGTGGTCCTTTTTTTATTTGGTATTTTTTTAAAAAAAAAAAAATTGTATTTTTCTTCATAATAATGACCCTTTTTTTTAAAAAAAAAAAAATGACAATTTTTATGAAGAAAAATACCATTTATTTTTTAAAAAAATTCCAAATAAAAAAATGACCACATAGGATGTTATTTCATTTTTTATTTTTTATTTTTTTTTAAAATAAAAAATAGGAGAAAATTTGTGTCAAAGTTGTGCCAAAAAATTGTGCTTTTATTAAAAAAACACTCGGTTGAGGGCGTTGACAAAATGATACTATTTTTTTGAGTAGACAAAATGATACTATTTTAATTACAAAGCAGGTATAACGAGAAATTTGGAGGAAATTTCAAGAAAAAAGAGGTAAAATAAAAGATGGATCAAGTGAGGTGTCAAAGTATTTCTTTTATTTGATTGGTCCGATCCGATTGATCACATTTAATTTAATTAAGGCATGTATATGGGTATTCATATATAATATATGGACAAGGTCCATATATATATATAGAGAGAGAGAGAGAGAGAGAGAGAGTATGTTCAGGGATAGATACACTAAATATATAGGTGGCTTACATAACTACTACAATTAAACAAGTACAATATGAAGAGGAAGGAGGATTTGCACGGTTTGGAGTCTTTATTTATTTATTTTTTTAAAGTTATTTGTACGGAATTGTTGTCATGAAATTTTCAACTACTTTTGATTTCAATAAACATGATTAGGTGAAATACTCCATCTTTGTAAGTTGTTTTGCAAGACTTGTAATATTAAGAAATTAAAAAAGAAAAAAAGAATATTAGAGGGTATTCAACATAGGACAGTTTTTTTTTTTTTTTTTCAAACTAGTTTGTTAAATTGACGTTCGTTCTTACAACGTGTATTTTTTCATGTATTTTTAAAATTAATACTTACAAAAAAAGAAAAATTAATGCTTAAAAGAATTACATGCTTTAAGACAAATGTCAATTTAGTTGACTGAATTTTGAAATATTATATAACACCCATTGAAAATCTATAATAAACTCATAGAAAAACAAATTAGAGGTGAAATTATAAATAAAAAACTTAAAAGAATTGTGACAATGCACGCTTGGATCAAGAAGGAAAAATTTATATGAGTGAATCTCAACTAGTCAGGTCCACCTGCGAAGCACACAAAGTGAAAAATGCAGCTATTTTTATTTTATTTTATTTTATTTTCAGTCCAGAAATGCCATAGTGGCATAGACTGCGCAGAGGCTACAATGGTACGTAGTTAATACCTATATGAAGGTAGTTTTCTTTTAAATTTAGTTGAAGAATTTTTTTTTTCTTTTTTAAATCCGGTCTATTAAATTGAGTACAAAGTACTTGATTCTCATCTACATATATTTTAAAAAATGCACGTGAAAACTGCATGCTCTAAGAATAGATATGAGTTTAATATATAGAAGTTGGAGTCAGATTAATAGAAGTTTGAGAAAAACTTTGTCCATATTTTGTAGAATTTTGCAAGGTCATCTAATAATGATGTAAATATATAAGTTATTTTCATTTTATGGTGGAAAGACTATATATATATATATATATATATATATATATATAGAAGTTCTCATTTTATATACTCCTTCTAACATTAATCTGGATTAGAAGTTCTTTTAACCAGTTAGGATAACAACTCTACCCATATAAGACAAAGGTCTAGTTCTAAGTTTGGGATTTTGGAGTAATGCTACAAATCCCTCTTGTGTCCCTCTTGAGTCACTTCAAGAATGATTTGGCTATTAAAATCACCATTGAACTTATGATTGATCATTATTGAATTTTGATCAAATTATGATTTTAATAGCCACATTATTTTTGGAGAGATTTAAGAGGGACACAAGAGAGACTTTTAGAATTACTCGGGATTTTGAAACAAAGATTGAGATCAACTTCCCTTATTTTCTTGAAACGGAGAAGATGCATGGCTTCCGTACTCTCACATATTTAAGCATTTATCTACAAGCTGTTTTATCAATGTGTAATTAAGCAATAGCTATCACAAAAATTTGTTAGAATTATATTATGGGATTTGATTTTATAAGAGATTTATTTGTAATATTCTATAGTCAAACTTGATTGTATTCAAATATGATTTGATTTGATCTCGTTTACCATTTTGTATTCTCTCCGGTCTCCACTATCCTATAAATAATGATATTTTATAATAAAACCGTACCACATAAAATCTATTTTCTCTATTTCTCTGTCACCGTTCTATTTTAATTTCCATCGCCTTATGTTTTTCTTTAAAATTAATGTAAACTTGGAGATGAGATTTGTTTGGATTAATATAGGGGTCACCACCATCTACAGTTCATATACACCACGGCTAGCTAGCTACGTGCCATTCCCTTTTGTTTGAGTTATTTTCTTTCTTATTATTATTATTATTATTTTTGGACGTTGACTGCTATCTTGAAGCTTTGTTATGCATGATCAAAGGGTCTGAAATCCAAATATATACATAATTAGGAAAATTTTGCATATTTGATATGTACTTGTTGGCATTTTCTTTTCTAATGAATAAACTTGTCGGCATTTTAAATGATGTTGGAGATAAACTTGAGTTTATTGAATACTTTATATGCCTATGATATCACCCAGTGCTTTGCTCACCTGTTTTTGGGAGTCAAACTTATAAACACAACAGCAATATTCTGAAAGCTTTTAAGGGTTGGTTAATTAGGCTATGCGGAGTCTGGTTTGTGTTTAACCTGGTTTATAATCAATTTCGTCGATGTTGGAAGTGCTACGGTTTAAATGAAATTTTTTATGAGTTCGACTTTAGGGTTTAGTTAGGGCTGTCAAAACGGGTCCGCGGGTCGACCCGTTTACGACCCACGGGGACCCGCGACCCGTTTAACCAAGACCAGACACGACCCGTTTATTAAACGGGTCGGACCCCCCGACACGACTCGAACCCGGGTTTTTCACGGGTCGCACGACACAACCCGTGAGACCCGTTTAAATAACGGGTCGTTCCGGGTCGACACGACACGACACGACCCGTTTACCCGTTTAACTTAAAAAATGATTTTTTTTTTTTTTTTTTTTTTTTAAATAATAATATTTTTAGCAATTATCTCTTAAAATTAAACTCCTAGCAGGCTAGCCATACCAAATCACTTAATAGTTAGAAGTTAAGTGGCGTGGGCGGTGGTGTGAGGTCCGGTGAGGCCGAGAGGGAGGAAATTGAGGAATGGCCGAATGGGTTTTTGTTTATAATTCTAGATCTGGACTGGAGGCTTCACGATCTAATCTATGGCTCTTAGCCTCTCTGTGCTGTTTTTACTTTTTCATTTTTTCTTTAATTCTTTTAAGTAAAAAAAAAAAAAAGACAAACGGGTCTGGCGGGTCACCCGCGGGTTGACCCGTGACACGACCCGTTAAGCACTCATAAACGGGTCGACCCGTTTATGACCCAAACCCGTTTAATGTAAACCCAAACCCGCTAATTTCGTGTCGTGTTCGTGTCGGGTTGTCGGGTCGTGTCAAAATTGCCAGCCCTAGGTTTAGTACAAATGTAATTGACGCTTTCTGTATTGTTTCTCAAGAATAGTTTTTGTTGGTTATCTTGTGCGTGGCTTTAATATTTTTCTCCGTGATTCCGCTTATGAGTTATCTTATACGTGGCTTTGATCTTTTATCTTTAACAATAGTGAGACCATGCTGAAACTCTGTGGACATAGCCTTTAGTGGTGAATGGGTTTAGCCCCCAATTTCGCATCAAAAACGCATTTTTAAACAAAATCATAGAAATTTATTATTTTGGAGTGTGTTAATTAAGTAAACAAAATGACAGGTAAGCAGTGCATTTTAAACATTGCATATATAATTTCATAAACGGAACCGCAATTTTAGAAGTTGAATTGCGATAATACTAACGCAATTAACTGAAAAAAGACTGAAGACACTGAAAGGCTATATATTACTGCATGCCTGGCTTTTATATAATGAATGAATAGAATATTGTCTCTCTTTCCTTCTTCCATTTCCATATATATCTACTCTCTCTTCACATCTAAAAAAAAAAACCCTAGCTAATACAAACAGAACTTTCTCTCTCTCTCTCTATATATATATATATATATATATATATATAATAAAACAGTGAGGAGAAGCAAAATTGAATCAGAAGACTCGATCAGAAGCAAAACTCAATCATTTCACATTCTACGTCGGATCAGTCCATAGACAATCAATAGAGCCATCATAAGGGAATGATCCATATGAGGCTCCACCACCAAAGCCAAAACATCATCGCCCAACAGTACCCCAGAAGATGCCTGCTTTGGTTTTGCCTGCATCCACAAATCCGAACACAAGAACAAAAACATGTAAGCAACCTTTAATCTCATTCACATAACCTTAATTTCAAAACTAGAACAATAACAACCAACCGTTATATATATTACTGCCATATAACAGTTACGTCATCCCAATCTTATCACAGTCGTATATCATTCTACTGAACCCACCAAACAACCTGAATATCTACAAATTAAGAAATCTACTCACCTCTGCAACAATATCTCCATCAATATTCACTATTCTAAATGCTGTTTTTCCAGCCAAACGAACTATCCAGAACTTGTCACAACCGACAGTAACTTGGAAACCTAAGTCTCCCTTGAGCAATATTCTATAGCACTTCTTAACTTGAAACCATGGCTTCTTTTCGTTTATATAAGAATCGTTGCATCTATATCCATCCCACCCTCCAAAAGCTAGAAGTTTCTGCAAAATAATTACAAAAAACAAAAACCAAATTTTCTTTTAATTAAGTCTTCATTTTTTTTTTTTTTTTTTCTGAGCAAATTAGTTGAAAATTCAGTAAGCAATTAATATACCTTCCGTCGTATAGTAAAAAGAACTTTGCCTTGGAGATTCATGAGATGAACTTCATTGCTACCTTTCTTGTCGTAGTTGTCGACACGATAAACAATATCACCATTTGTGTTGTAAACAGTGCACCCATTTGTCTGATAAACAAGAGATTTCATCCATACAGTAAATGATTCTCTCTTTGAAGTCATGTGGGGAGAAAAACTTGGAACTTGAGGGTACACTTTCGCCATTGATCAAAAGGAAGATACTTGGAAAAAAAAAAAAAAAAAAAAAAGTTTGGAATAATGGTACAGAAACCTGTCTGAGAGCTTGTTTATATACTCCACCATCCTTAATGGATATATAGAAACTAAGCATGGTGATTAATTAATATATATTTCTATTATTCTAGTAATTTAATTGGCTACATACGTAGCCTTTTCGTTGTTTAATTGGGTTTCTAGAATAGTGAAAGTGCACTAGCTAAATAACCTAGGAAGTGATTGGTTGCATTGGGTCAACTATGATTAACAAACGTTTTGGGCATGTCTGTTTAATTAGGTATACATAGATACTTTTCAGTGTATTTTGCAAAGAGCAGTCTTCTATACATATTCCTTCTGAAAATGTATTATAAAAAATAAAAATAAAAAAAATAAAGTGCAGCCCCCCTTTATAAATGTGTTCTTTTTTAAACCTTTTATTGCATAGTTTTAAAATGTTGTGAAAGTCGGGCCCTTTGGGTGGGTAAAGGGTCTCCTAAAGGACAAAGGAAGCGCCCTGCAAGTCATATGAAGCTAGCTTCTATATATATTATACTTAACAGATCGAGATTGACAATTTTTTGCAATTAGGGAATAAAAGGGGCACACATTCCTTGTGCATTATTTTTATCCATAGTTGCTTTCAACCTTATCAAACCCTTTCTAATATGCTTATCTAATCATTCAATTATAATCATCAGTTGCTGGCCACCAAATTAATTAGGTCATAGGCTTACTTTTCATGAGTGTAAGCTGACATAGGTTTGGAAAGAACTAGTTTGCTGCAAGTTTATTCATTGGCTTACTTCCTTTGAAAAAATTATCATATCAGAGAGCTCCTGTGCAAAAATTAATGGTGAAAGGTTACAAGATTGGAGAAGAATTCTAGTTACTTTTTTACTAGAGGGATGTTTCCGGTTAATTTTTGTAGAAAGATCTCCAATAATTTTTTCACCGCCGGCAAACCAAACTCATGATTCATAGTGATCACCTGCCATTCAAAACTAATGGGTGCAAATTGGTTTACTATGATCCAAATACCAACTATATAGACGAATTCATTCTGTAGAAGTTTATACTAAAATGAAATATGGAACCAAAAAAAGAGAGGCAGAAGTAGATAAAGAAAGAGACAAATTTGGCGGAAGTAGATAAAGAAAGAGACAAATTTGAGGTGGTTCGATCTTAGAGGCCAATGTCCATCATTCGAAGGTGTCGCATAAGACTACGCTTTGATTTTATTAACATGTTACATATAACCCTATTTATAAAGAAAGTAAGGTAAGCGAAAGGAAGCTAATTAAGAAATTAAAGGTAATCAAATCTTACCGAAGCTATCTATGATAAATACTATAGAAGAAAAATGAAATCAACACAATATGAAAAATATCCTCTATTTTAACACATTATTCCTTTTATCAAGCAAAACAGCAAATTTTATTTTATAATTTCTCTCTCTATATATATATGATACAATCCTATGTTTACCCTAGTTGTTTCTTTTCTTTTTTAGTATATATATGGATTACCTTTTGTCATGCAAATATGAGCACAGATTCTAGTCTCGTCATTGTGTCGAGGGTGCATTAAACTAACCAATGAATTCACAAGCCAATTAGTCTTAATATATAAAGTACGGCAACAAAAGAGACCTCTCATATATTGTTTTGTGCCATTATATAATTGTAGCATTGCTGACTAGCTGGCTGCATAGAGGGAGGAAATTAAGTCTATTAAATCACCATAATGTCTAAAGCATATTCCCCTTAGTAAACGAATCCTAACACGTGAATTATTTATAATTGAAACTGGAGATAAATGATGAACACAAAGCTCAAAATCACCAACATTTCAAAAGCTTAAGTAGATTAATTTAATCATTTAATTAATATTATAAATTCCATTATTGTATCCTACAACTTGGGGGATGACTGCTTTGAAGAATCTTGTACATGCATGCCTTCAATTTTAGATATATATAGATAAGGATGAATGAGGTGATATATATGTATATTGTATTGTATTGAGAAAACCAAGTGGGGGCAGGAGAGTGACACAAACAACAGTGATCTTATTATGGAATATTAATATATACCCCAACTTGATACGCATTGCCAAAGTCGGGTACCTAACATGCAATTACACCACCTGCATCTCTGATGTGTAATCCCAGTAAAAATACAGTGATTTTGATGCAGATTTACCTAATGCAGCCTATCAAATGTATTCATTGTCACATAAATAATAAATGAAGTGGGGATTTTTATTTTTTGTTAATATTTTTTAAAGGAAGCTTATCCTGAAGGATGAAAGAGATCCCTTTCTTTTCCAGAAGTGGGGAAAAAAAAAAAAAGGATTCACCCACCCCCGGGCGGCAGCGGCAAGAAGAAGATGAAAGAATTCTATATGGACTATGGAGGCTGTAATAAAAGAGTATATTGTGCTTTCAATGGGAGCACAAAGAGTATAAAATTGTTTTAACTATGGAGGCTGCCTTTGTGCAAGTGTTATCGGGGTATTATAACTTTTATTACGAGTTTTCTTATAAATTGACGTGAATTTAATTAGTTAGTGGTTAACTTGTTAATCATATGCTCTTAGTTGTTTAATTCAGTTTGTAAGAAGATTGTAATAAAAGTTGTAATACCTTAGATTGGCATTTGGGTCCATACTAGATTTTATAGCACCTAACATTGTATATAGTGTCATATGATTTAAAAATTATAAATAATGTAAGAACATACCCGGCCAACATATATATACGCCGTTCAATGCTCCAAATCTAACGTAAACCGTGAAATGTGAAACGTGAAATGGAAAGGATCAATAGTTTTTCGGCCTTGGTCTATCAAGTTATCAACAAATAGTACTTAATGGTATATAATATATATATATATTGAGTGAATGTTCAATGGGATTTGAATCCAGGTGTCCATCTATGTGGTAGACAATTATATCACCATGCATATAAATTGATACTTCGAAGTTATGATTATGAAACCGCTAATACTTTGAGAGAGTAAGTAAAATTCTCCATTTTTTCTATCTTTATGGGAATTCTTGTTATTTCAAGAAGAGTCTCTAATACCAAACTTCAATAGTGAAAACAACTTGAATTTTAGTGTTTAGAAAGGAGGAATAATTGATCTTTATGCCCTACCCAAATTATATTTTTTGAAAGGCAAAACAAAGGGTACAAACAGGGAGGGAACATGTTTAAATTTTTAACCAAGAGGGGTATATATATATGAATAAGAGCCTAAGTCTAATTTTAATAAGGTTAAACTTAATTTTTAGGTCAAAAAATACATACATTTAATTATATATAAATATTTGAAGAAAAATTTTATAACTATAAATATATACATATTTTTAATATTATTTTTGTGTTCGTGTATTATTGGTCCCCCAAAGTTCCCAACAAAAAGAAAACAAGAAAAGTAAAAAAAGAAAGAATTGAAAAATCCAAAATAGTACTGCATATAGCGACTGAAAATAATTCCATCGGATCAATTATCATAAAATATAATGCATATTCCCATGATTAGATCTCCTACACACTTTGCTGATCAGCATGGATTAAAGGTATTATTAAAAAAATCATTTATATATTAAAAAAATGAAAAGTTTAAGAGAAAAGAGAAGATTATTACTCACGATATTAAATTTAATGAGCATCCAATGAACAAGAAAACGTGTATTAATATTTTTGTCTTGCTTCGTGTGAAAAAACGGTCAGCAAACGTAATAAAAAAAAAAGAAAAAAGAAAAAGAAAAAAAGAAAAAAGAAACAGAGCTACAATATATATAATAAAAAGAAAAGGGATAGACCTCTATATCGTGCCTGCCTCCAAATTAAATTAATTAAAGAGGTTGTGTGGTTTAACAACGCTTTTTGAAGGATTTTTTTTTTATGTTTATGATGTGACTTAAAAGTGAAAGTAGTTTTAATTATTTGTTTTGTGAATATTTTATATTTGGAGCTGTTT
>NC_081543.1:27633915-27648208 GCF_901000735.1 Corylus avellana | reverse complement strand
AAGATAAATATTATTATATAAAATATAAACAGTACATGGAGTACAAGAAATTAAGTACAAAACCAACAAAAACAAAAGAAGGCCGGCCAAACACAGGCAGCCTGAACCATCCAATACAAACTATACATGCATGGCAAAGATGATGATGATGAAAAAAAAAAAAAAACTAGAAATGGGCCAAAGCCCAGTCTAGTCACCTTAAAGCACTAGGATCAGCAAATGACATGTTGATTGTTGCTTCTTGTGTGTATAGGTAATTTATATATAGATGTATGCTTCTTGTCTATTTGCTACTCTATGCAAATAACATGTTGATTGTTGCATTAAATATTAACACACTGAAGATTCAATTAGACAATGAGGAACAATTCATATCACATGTTCTCTTTTGTGCAGTTGGGAACATTGTAAGGACATTTAACAAGCAATAATATATCCATATTGTTAGTTAAGGTTTATTGGCAACTATAAAATAGATACTTCCATATTTGAGAAATATTGTTGGCTTGATCTATGACAATGACCAATGACATATATAAGTTATAACACCTCGGTCTCATTGGGAAGATGAGAAGAAGCCCACATAGAGTGGGTAGTTTATAAAGATAGTTATGGGTACTAAGTCCCACATTGCCTAGTTACTAGGTAAAACTGAGTTTTATAATAAATTCTAGGGAAGCTCCAAATTGACTAGTCCTTTTAGAGTAATAGCGTAGATGTGGCTAGCGCTTTAAGATGGGGAGTTTGTAACACCCCGATCCTATATTGGGAAGATGAGAAGAAGCCCACATAGAGTGGGTGTTTATAAAGATAATTATGGGTACTAAGTCCCACATTACCTAGTTATTATGTGAAACTGAGCTTTATAATCAATTCTAGGTAAGCTCCAAATTGGCTAGTCATTTTGAAGTAATAGCACAAATGTGGCTACCGCTTTTCCTTAGGTCGTTACATAAGTTATAGTGTTATTAGATATGTTGATTCTATTACGCTAGCTAGTTTTACTATCTTGGTTGTGTTATTACAGCCGACATTTGCTTTTTGTTTATCACAAAGGTAGAGTATATGACAGCAACAGAAGTAGTATACAAGTACTACTATTGCGATATAATACAAACAAAAAAATGATTCTCTCATTGTTAGTGAGAGAAGCTCCTCCTTCTCTCTATGTAGAGAAAACACTACCTCATTCTTGTGAGGTTTTCTACTACCGTCAGTTACCTTCCCTCCTCCCCTCTCCCTTTATTTCCTCTTCGGCTGTAATTTTTTCCATGGTTTCCTTGTTTTTCTGTCGCCTGCCTGCATAATGTTTTTGCTCCATCTTCTGTTGTCCACCGCTCCGCTGCCCTAGGTTGTCTGCCTCCTTCCTTGTTTGGGCGCTCGCCACTCGCCGCTCACCGTCCTCCATGCTGCAGCCCGGACCTTCCTTGGTTCATAGATGGGTTCTTTTAAAACCCAATCTACTTTCCTCAGGCTAACCTACACGCACCACTCCACCATCACCACCGGCCTCCTAGCTCTCCACCTCCACCTTGCGATCCGTTGCCAGCACTACACGTGCCGGAGCGTGAGCTCCACGTGCTTGAGCATGGATCTCATGCACCAGCGCGTGTTCCCCACGCCTCGGACAATAGACTCCTCCGGCCGCTCCTCCACCCTCATCATTACTGTCACTGTTGGTTGTTTGGTTTTGTGTTACATTTCCGCTTGCTGTTTTTATTTTTTTGTTTTTTCCTTTCTTTCCATGTATTTCCTGTTATTTTGTTTGGGTTTTGTGAGTTTTAGTCTCCCTATGTATTTAGGGTTTAATTTTGTAGTGAAGACTAGTGCTTCTGGAGACAGTATTCCCTTTTCATCGGCTCCAGATTCGGATCTTATCAATGCCTTCCCTATATTGACTTCCTTCATGTGGTCGATGTTGTTCTGTGCTGGGGGTGCAGATGGGTTTGGACCTCATGGGTTTCTTTCACCTGTAATTAGGGCTTGTAAACCTCTTGAAGTTTATGACTCTTCATGCACTCTTTTTGCTGTTAAAACCGCTTTATGCGGTCCCTTGAAGAAGACCAGGCTAATTATTTGGCCCATTTCTTACTTTGTTTCGGTTCTTGCACTATTAATTTCTGTGTTTGGGTTTTTGTAGGAGAGCTCTCCCCTTTTCGGTATTTTGATCACTTGTAACCATTTCCTAACTTGATTTAAAAAAAAAAAAAAAAAAAAAAAAAAAAAAAAAAAAAAAAAAAAAAAAAACTACTATTGCGATATCCATAACGCAATACATTTGGCCAAAAATAAAATGTATAGTGAGATAACCAAACATATTGATGGCTTGATGTTGATTTTTTATTTTTATTTTTATTATTTAATTTTTTTTTTTTTTAGAGGTTATAAATGGTGCTAAAATCACCAGAATAAAATCTTCATTCATATATATTTTTTTACCAAGAGATTCAATCTTCACCCTAAAATGCAAAGAATGACAATTAATACATAAGAGTTCTTTTTTCCCTTCTATGTATATATGTTCTTCTCAGCTTTCATCACCTCTGCCGACCAAACAAAAATTGGTATTAAAAAATTTCATTACAAGTATATACGAGGAAAGAGGAAAATGGATGCCAAGTCAAAAGAAGTGCAAGCTAGCTAGCCTGATGGAGACATTCTTTGCAAGTCTTTGATAATTAAAGATTATTTACATTCTACGTTGAATTAATCCATACACTATCACAAGAGCAATGATAAGGGAATGATCAATATGAGGCACAACCTCCAAAGCAACCACGTCGTCTCCAAGCAGAACTCCAGAAGATGTACACTTTCGCTTTGCCTGCACAAAATCAAGTGCATCAGGGAAACAATTATTATTATTATTATTATTAATTTTTATCTTTATCAGATAAACTCTGAATACACGATGTATCGGTTGAGCAAGAACTTGAACAGCCGATCTTGTAATATTAACCAGACGAGTCAACCGTTTGAGCTAACCGTGGGGGCTTAAGGGAGGATTTGGCTGCTAAACTTCAAAGCAAATGAAATTTGGTATAAATATGAGGAAATTAAGAAATCAAAGCTCACCTCAGCAACAACATCCCCATCCACGTCTACTATCCTGAATGTTGCTTTGGCAGCCAATCTAACCATCCAATATTTGTCATACCCTACAGTAATCCCACAAGCTACATCTCCCCTAAGCATTCTGCAATACTTTTTGACTTGAAACCATGGCTTATCCTTGATTATGCTAGAGCTGCTCCATCTATAACCATCCCAACGTCCCCAAGCTTGTAATTTCTGCATAATATAGTCAAAAATTGAAAGACCCAAATTAAGGCAAATTTCGCTACTGTTTCAGAACAAAAAAATTAACAACAACCCAAAACATAAAACATTCTTAAAAACACATAAACAATTTTCATGTTTATATTACACGGTGATACTTTTTCAAACCAAAAACAAAAAATACCTTCAAAACACATTAACAAACATACAAATTTTGTCAAGTGGCGGAGTTGAGCGGGGGTAATATGCTACCTTCCGACGTATAGTGAAGATAACTTTTCCACGCAGATCCATGAGATGAACTTCATTGCTGCACTTCTTGTCATAGTTATCGACGCGATAAACGATCTCGCCCTTGGAATTAAAGACAGTGCAACCATATGAATGAAAGAGAAGGGATTTCATCCACACAGTGAATGTTTCTCCTGTTGGAGTCATGTAGGGAGAAGGCGATGGGGGTGTGGGGATATATGTTAGCCATTAATAGGAGCATAATTTGTGGGGTTTGGAGATCATGAGTTGGTCTAGAGAAGATTGTTTAAGTAATTCCCAGATATTTGGTGGGCGACTTCAACCCTTATAAAATAATTTAATATGACAGTTATGAAGGCAAATACAACGACTTTATTAAATCTGTTGGATTATTGGTTCATTTGAGCCTTGGCTACCACATCACTTTGTGGAGGAGCACTTACCCTATTTTGAAGCTTTCCAGCAAAGACAGATTGTTCCTTGCTAACTGAAGTTGGAAGGAGGACGGGTATCGATCGGGTACAATGTGGCTATCCATTGCATTATGAGAGGACACCCGAGTTTTACTCTCGGGATGCTCAAACACCTTTCCAAACAGGCTGGACCGAAATAACCTCCCGCTTGATGCTTCTCATTACACATTGTAATAGACAACCTAATTGCACGTGTTAGGAATAAATCCTATCATGGGTACCACTTAATCACATCTACATGAAAGATAATCCATGCAATTGATAGAGGAAAGTAAATCAGAAGCATCTCTTCATGGAAACACTACACTCAATACGATACTGAGAATCCCACTTAAATACTAAGTTGGTATGGATAATAACTGCATAATTTCTTCAAATAGAGCTTACAAATGACCCTAGAGCATGCTTTAGAGCATGTTTTAGGGTCATTTTATGATTGCGTTTTCTTAATTTCTTAATAACCTTAGAGTATGTTTGTGATTGCGTTTGAGAAATAGAGTTTTTAAGTAAAAAATATGTCTTTTGGCAAAATCTTAATAAGCTTTTGGCATTTTGGCCATTTTTAAGCTTTTTAGACTTTTAAAAACGCTTTCAATTTTTTTTACCAAACGGGTACTTTTTTTTTTTAAAAAAAAAAAAAAAACAAAAAAAAAAACAAAATTTGTGTGTGTTAAACATACTTTTAAGCCCCTCAAACGCATAACCAAACATGCCATAAGTATCTTCAACTTTTTCTTTACAGATTTTAAGTTATAGAGAAGCACTTGGAAAGGTATCTTGAAGGCTTGTCGATGTCACGCCGAATATAAACATATTGCCTATAATTTTGTCCTTATACTCCAAAGGGGCCGGCTGCCTTATATTAAAATCAATTTTTGATTTTTTTACTCTATGTTTCTTGTAATCATTTGAAGAAACTAAATTAATGTGATAATAATTCTCTCATCCAAATCCTTGAATATATATGTACACGTGAATCATACATAATGTACGTATGAGATCTCATCTAATATTAGAATTTCATTTATTAATTGATTTCTCTAACACTTTTACATGGAGGTGTCAATTAACAGTGTGAATATTGTAGTCATTGCACTAACTAAAATCACTTTTCCAAGAGAAATGTTATATATTACATATCTATTTCATAATTATTTTACAATTTTGATTTCACAGCTTCAACCAACTATATATATATATATATATATATAATTCAATGGTTAACCATATGCTGAGTAATTCTAAAAATACCTCTTGATATAATATCTTAAATTTGCCAAACCGACACATACAAAGAGTTATGATTCTTAAAATAATTATAAGCCCGTTCCAAGATGTATATCTTCTTGAAATGGATGCCTCGAATTTTCTAATATTACGAAAGAGTTATGATTCTTGTTTTGCTTATTTTGCGACCACCACACCCACCCTGCATCATTTTGCCACCCTTAAGGGTGGTTCAACGATCGACCACCCCCTTAATTATATTCTCTTTTATTATTTATTTTATTTGTTATTTTTTTTTTTTTTTTTTTTGTAAGTTTTAAGTTTTTTTAGTTATACATTGTTTTACTTGTGGGCATTTTTGTGACTTCACAAAAAAATAGCGCATCCATACATGTCACGTGTGTGTTTTTCTGTCATATTTAACAACCGAAGGGGTTTTTGGCTACAATTGGTATTTAAAGGGGATTAAATGTGACCGTTAGTAGTTTGTGGGAGCAACGTATAAATGAATGGTAGTTGAAGGGGGTATGATTAATTAACCCCGGAAAAAAAAAAATTATGCAATTCATGTACACAGTATATATGTAGTGCTTGCCTAGAGAGAGAGAGAAAAAAAAAATGAACACAGTCGCGATTTTTAATTGGGGACTTAGGCATTAGCTAACAAATATGGCAGGCACCAACAAATTAGAGTTACTGAGTACTCTTGAATCTTTCCAACCCAAAAAGTGCTGAAAATGTTCATGAATCATGAGGACTGCCTACATTGCTGGGCTTCATGGCGCGCTACTGCCTTGTGCATGTGACATAAAATGCAACCAAGCATGCATGACCTTTTCATTTAAATATTGGGTCAACTTCAGTCCATTTCCAACTGAATGGGCCAATTCCACTTCTAGTATTCCACACCTAAACAATTATCTCAAGAAGTTCATAAAATCATGTGCCTGTAGACCCAACCTCTTTAATCTTCTAATAATCTAAACTCCTCCCCAATTCTTTATTAGAAATGACGTTCCATATTTAATTTCAAGTTTTAAATTAAATTTGAACCGTTCAAAAGACTACAACACATATGTTGTGGTTATTTTACAGCACCTAAGTCAAATCCTGTGCATTTTTATTTTGTGAAAGAATGCATGGTTAAATTCATGTTTTCTTTCTCATGGTTAAACGCTTGATATCCCTGATCAGTACAGTCTTCATGAGAAAGTCTAGTGGTAAAATGTTCAAATTTTACCCTTTACCTTCCACCATTTATATTCTCCATCTTCAATTATTTTAAGGAAGAAGGGCAAACATTCTTATATATATATATATATATATATATATATATATATATAATCAATGACCAAAAACAAAAAGTAGAAAACTAAAAAAGGCCAACAAACAAGACAACCATTTTACATTCTTATCAAAGGCGACAAAACTCACCTTGTCTTTTCCATGAAACTGTCTGGGGATTTACTTCTGTAGGAATTTAAAATTTAAAATCAGCAGATCACTATTGCCAACTTTTTCGGAAAAAGCAAAATCTGGCCAATTATTAATGGTTTCATTTGACAAAAGAGTAACGTAGCTATCAAGTTTTAAATTTTATTTTCAAAAAGATGACTATAAATTCCACTTATCTGAGGAATCTCTATTAGTGCTTGACAATATTTAATCACTAATGAAAGCTTATTACAAATGCTATATATTTTGTTTTTGTATGATCTGGCCCTAAGGATCGCGTCCCTTGGCAGTGCTCGAGTACTTGTATATATATATATATATGATTTTTTTTTATTTTTTAAAAAAATAATTTTAACCCTTTGCCACATGAAACAGCAGGTTTAATGTGAATTTTAGTGTTAAACGTGAATGGTTTTTAAAAATTTGCTCCACTTTCGTTGTATATACATCGAGAAATAGGAAGAGTGTCCTGTATAGTTACTTAAGGGGCAAAGGGAAATACAGGATAAAACACAAAACAGTGGGTAATCCAAACAACAACCCGAAAAGCAATGGAGATACAAAGAAACAAAGTAACCGGCAAAAATTAGTCAAATAAATGATCCGGTCCATTAAGAGAACCAAAACAACTAGCCAAATGAAGATGATGGTGAAGTGCATTGATGGGCGGAGCTAACAAAAGATGCCATATTGAGTTTTGAAAAAGCCAGATCCGAAACCCTATGCAAATCCCGAAGGGGGGACATCTTGACAAGGTGACGGTGGCGGGGCTGAGGCTGTGATTTTGGAATCCTAACCCAAATTCTATAAGAGTTTCCAAATCCTCAAAATCAGGAATTGAAGAGGCCAAAGCATAAATAAAAGAGTTAATTTTAATTTTAATAAGGGTTAAGCCTAATTTTTAAGTCAAAAAACCTAGATCCAATGAAATTATAAGTTTACTAAATACTAATAGTTTAAATCATCCAAATCAATTAGAATTAGCCCATCGGTTTCCTAAATACTAATATGAAATGATTTAAACAACTAGAATTAGCCTTTTGGGTCAACACATGACACCCTCAAAACTCCCAACCAATGAGTAATGGTCATGTGGAGATCCTGGATCCTTTAGACTGATTAACATTAGAGGTAAAAAAGCGGTTACGGTTAACTATTATTAGCTAAAATTGCTAACCGTAACCGCCTAAGCAATGAACTGACGATTAGTAGTTAGTAACTCTAATTACTGCAAAATCGTTTTTTTTAAAAAAAAATTAAAAAAAAAAATTGAAAAAAAAAACAAAAACAAAAACGATTTCGTTTTTATAATAATATGATAATATCATTTTATATTGGACATCATTTCTAAATTTTTATACATTTTTATATATATTTGAAATTTTAAACAAAAGCGACATCATTTCATATATATATATATATATATATATATATAAAAGCCATTTTGAAAAACCTAAAACTCATAACTGTAACCGCATAAACTGTTAACGGTTTTTACTAACCGTCTTTAAAAATGTTAGTGATTAGTGCAGTTAGCGGTTAGCGAGCGGAATAACTGCCCGCCTTTTCACCCCTAATTAACCTTAGCAAACTCTAGTAGGACTGCAGTACTTACATGCATCCTGATTTACCTGATGATCACCTAAGTATTTTACTCTCGCCCAATACGAAACCCAAAGCTGCTTTACTTTGACTTCCTATATATTTCACAAACTTCTTCTAAACGATAAATCTCGGCATTTATTGATGCGAGAAGCAGTAGTTGAAAAACAATCGCCATTTTCTCTGACTAATTTGCACGAAGGCTGCGCCATTTTCTCTGCTATACAAGCGAATTAAAGAAAATATTATAGAATGTGCAGCTGGGTCCCGATGTTGCAGTGTTCTGGATTGGCTAGACATTTCTCCGGGACGACAAGGTTGAATATCAAGCGCCTTGCAGCCGCCATCCCCTTCTTTGTTATTCTCATCACCCTCACCTTTATTTCTTCTCTTCGGTTTGACCCTGTAAGTCTGATTACTACTTCTTTGCTTCATTGTTCGTGCTTAATTAATTCGGTCTGAAATTTTTTTTTTATTGATCTTTTTTTCAATCTTGCAGTCTAAGCTTTCTGCTGATAATTCAAGAAGAAACCTAACTATAATAGTCTCTGAAAAGCCTCAAACACCCACCAAGAAAGCTGAAATCCCTGCACTGAACTGTTCCATTGAAACGAATTGCCTGACAACCTTCAACCTCGATGGTGAAGTCGACCAATCATCAACACATGTATGTCCAGACTATTTCCGGTGGATCCATGAGGATCTACGGCCGTGGAAAGCCACAGGAATCAGTCGGGAGATGGTGGAGAAAGCCAAAAGAACGGCGCATTTCCGGCTACTGATTGTTAAGGGCAAGGCTTATGTTGAGAAGTACAAGAAGTCTATACAAACGAGGGACATGTTTACGATATGGGGGATTTTGCAGCTTCTCAAAAGGTACCCTGGTAGGGTTCCCGACTTGGAGCTGATGTTTGACTGCGACGACAAGCCGGTGATCCGATCAACTGAATGGAACACGACGAGTCCTCCGCCGTTGTTTCGATACTGTGGTGATAGGTGGACAAGGGATGTTGTTTTCCCTGATTGGTCCTTCTGGGGTTGGTAAGTTGATATATATATACTGGCTTAATTATAGATCTTTTGTGCTATTTTTCATGGTTTTTGATGTAAAATTAAGAATGGTAGTTATGGTATATAGTAATTAAGGTCCATGCATGGTAGAATACACTAGCATGTACCTGAATCTAGCCTACTCGAGAAGTTGACGTGTGGGCCAGGTTGGTCCCATGTTACAGCTAGGCTAGGTTTAAACGTGGGGGTATGCACCATTGCTACAGGTGCATGTCATAATTGAATGATTAGCTGGTCTATATATTGTTTCAACTTACACGTGACCTATATACAGCCGCCTACAAGAGATAAGGTTGGTTTGAATTGAAATATTTATCAATTTGTTAGTAATTTTGACATTATATTGTAAAATTGTTTGGTCATCTAATTGGATAAATAGGCTAAACTATTTCACGTATACTATCTGAATTTTTCTAAATTATTACAATTTGAATAGAAAATTGTAGGCATGCATATTTGCTTAGGACAATATGATAAAGTGTGAGACTCATTTTTTGGCCACTTGTTTAGGAAATTCTCATCGACTTTGGACAAGTGGGCTCTATACCACATGTTGTCAAAGACCTGTCTATAAAATTCAAGTAGCCATTGAATTTGTAGGACCCCGTATGGGTGATTTTTTTAAAAAATGTGTGAGAGAAGGACAAATAGCATCATAATGGGACAAATTAGAGGGACCTAAATAACACAAATTGTTGTAATAGTAAAATTTTTGCACCAAAGTATTGGAATTGGCTCACTATATATCCACTTTCTTGTAAAAACACCCATGTGACCATGTCGGTTCACAATTTTGATTAATGTTAATTTATTATTATTATTATTATTATTATTTTGAATTGTTGATTAAATGTTATTAACTTCAAGGCATTCATTCATATAGAGGGATAAATTACATTTGCTTATTCAATAAAGGAAATAAAAACAAGCAGACATATTTCTTCTTTACACTCCTTTATGAGGCTTGAATTTCATGATAAGAGTACTGTTTATAACAAGACTTTGACAAGGTTCTATGTGCTGTTTTATGTAGGGCTGAGATAAATATAAGGCCATGGGAAGGTTTGCTGAAGGAACTTCAACAAGGTAACAACAGGAGCAAATGGCTGAAAAGGGAACCATATGCTTACTGGAAGGGAAACCCTTCTGTAGCTGAAACCAGGAGAGACCTCCTTAAATGCAATCTCTCTGACACACACGACTGGAATGCTCGCTTATATATCCAGGTAATTTAGGAATTTTGCAATAGTTTGGCAATATCCTCTACAATTAAAGAGAGGCTGCTCATGGGGCTTTTTTGTGTCTAGCTCGCAGGCCTCCTATTTAGGAAAATGCTAAAATAGAGAGGAGTCGGTTAGTTTTTTTTTTTTCTCTGGGGGATCAAAATTGTCCAAATGAAAAATTAAAATGACAATTTTACCCACCTTAGCTCAATCGGTTGGAGACGATGCTTCATGAAGTAAAAGTTATTAGTTTGAATTCTCTCCCTTTATGCGAACATGTCAAAAAATAAAAAGTACTAATTAGATACTCTCAATTTCATTTCTCCTATTTATGAGATGTTGAAATTGCATGCAACCCCAATTATAGAGGATCCCAATAATCCTTTAGACGGGCAATTTTTTAGAAAAATATATGCATTAATTAACAAATGAGTACAATTTTTCAGGATTGGATCCTTGAGTCTCAAAAAGGATATAAGAAATCAGGTCTGGCAAGCCAATGCAAACACAGGTATATATATATATATATATATATATATATATATATATAAGCTGTAAGATTTAGTAAATCTAATCTTAATTATAAACTAATTAATTTTCTCTATATTCTTTGATAACCCACATAGATACAAGATCTATATTGAAGGATATGCATGGTCTGTGAGCGAGAAATACATTCTAGCCTGTGATTCTGTCACACTGCTTGTGAAACCAAAGTACTATGATTTCTTCACGAGAAGTCTACAGCCTCTGCATCACTACTGGCCAGTAAGGGACAACGGCAAGTGCAAATCCATCAAATTTGCTGTAGATTGGGGAAACAGTCACAAACAAAAAGTAAGCATCTCTAATTAACACAAATTTTTATTTGGAATAACAATATTTGTGTACCCAATATATCTATAAAGCTGGATGCATGGACTATATATGTAGGCGCAATCTATAGGAAAAGCAGCGAGTGACTTCATTCAACAAGAGCTAAAGATGGAGTATGTGTATGACTATATGTTCCACATGTTAACTGAATATGCTAGCCTCTTGAAATTCGAACCAAAAGTTCCAGAAGCAGCAGTGGAGCTATGCTATGAGACCATGGCCTGCGCTGCAAATGGGACTGCGAAGAAGTTCATGATGGAGTCCTTAGTGAAGGAACCTTATCTGACAGGCCCATGCATCATGCCTCCTCCTTTTGAACCCAAAGTTGGAAATTTTTATAGGAGGAATGCCAATATAATAAGGCAAGTGGAGAAGTGGGAAAATAAGTATTGGGAAAGTGCAAATACTAAGAGTAAATCTTAGTCTTTTTTTCAGTGATTCATCTGAGATTTTTTTTTTTTTTTTCCCTTTTCAGTGGGAATTACTGATATATTAGACATGTTCTATTCTTCACAAAACTACGACAATAATAGATATTGTAACTGCAGAATTCTCTAAGAAATTTTAACATGAATGCTATTTGGTAGTCAGGGCAAGGACCAATCACAAACTCTTGTGATTGAGTTTTTTTTTTTTCTTTTTCTCCTCCTTTTGTGAGGCTCTCCACCTCCTCTGTGAGGTTGTCCAAGGGAGGAGGAATGGATTTTTCTCCCGCACATTTTCCTCCCTTCCCCCCTTCCCTCCCTCCTCTAATATCCACCATGGCCGTCCCACTTTGTTGTCTCTTACCTTTTCTTAGTATTCCACTTGAAGATCATATCTCGGATTTTTCAAACCATATCGATCTTAGGCCTGTCTCCCCCGTAATTTGCCACTCCTCCACCTTCTCCAACCACTCCGCCTCTCCGCGCCACCTTTCATATTGTTGTTTGCCTCCCATGCACCCGCACATGGATCTCACGCGCAACTTGGTGGCAAATTCACTTAACTATTGCAGTTTTTTTTTTTTTTTTTCCTATTGTTTTTCTGTTGTTATTTTTCAGTTTTTCTGATTAATTTTGTTATATTTTTGATAGTCTCTCTGTTTTCTTTTTAGTATTATCTTGTTATGGAGACTTTTACATCCGAAGATCGGTTCTTCTTGACAATGGATCATGTTCTGATTTCTGTAGTGCCAACCCGCCTCAACTGCCAAAGTGGTTGTTGTTGTTGTTACCAAGCAGTTTAATATTTAAAAATGTACGTTTTTAAAAGTGCACTCATTGTCTACGAATTGCTAATGCATATTTTTTTACGTTTTCAAGTAGCTTCATTTTTCTTTTTTTCTTTTTTTTCTTTTTTTTTTTTAGATTTTCAAAAAAAACCACTCCCAAAATAATATATTTTTTGTAATTTAGTTTAAAATCCCATTTTTAATTTGCAAAATCGCAATGTCAAAAGCACCTCCCCTGTCTCACAATCCTGGGATGAGTGACACTAAACAAATAAATGAGACAACCTATGATTAGCACTTTATGACATGGGTGCATGGTTCATCACTTCATTGGTTCAAAGAGCAATCACGTTTTATTAATTGAAATGTCAAAGGTGTTAGTTTATGTTTTTGGCACATTCGGTTTCCATGTAATTTGATGAAAATGATCACCCTGTTCAGACAGCCATAAGCAGTGTCCAGACAGCATTTCCAGAAAGCTAAACTTTGAAGAACTGTCCGGACAGCCAGAAGCAGTGTCTGGACAGCATTTCCAGAAAGCTGAACTTTGAAGACCTGTCCAGACAGCTAGAAGCAGTGTTCGGACAGCATTTCCAGAAAACTGATCTTGGGTTCTTTGAAGACCTATCCGTACAGCCAAGAGTAGGGTCCAAACAACACTTCCAGAAAACCAAACTTGGTTTCTTCAAAGACCTATTCGGACAGCTATAAGCAGTGTCCGGACAGCATTTACAGAAGGCTAGATTTACATGGTCTGTCTGGACCTAGGGCTTGGCTGTCTGGACATTAGGGTTTTACGCGTAATGTAACCCTAGACATGTCCGGACACGTAGTTATCCCTGTCTGGACACGGCCGCTAAATTGTGTGCGAATTTCTCTTTAAATGATCTGTTTGCACGTCATTAGGTATGTATTCAGAGAGCGAATACTGTGAGCTAAGAGAGAGATATAGAGATATTGAACTAGAGCGTTTGAATCTCTCTTAGAGTAAAAGTGAGAAATCTCATTCTTGGTTGATTAAATACTTGAAGCCAATTGGAGTTCCGGTGAAGGAAATCATAGAAGAATTGTGCCAGATGTTCTGGAAAAGCCTACTGCGGTAGAAGTCAAGTGGGTCGCTTGTCTTATGCAAGGGAGTGTCAATTGCAAAGGGTTTGTAATTGTGAACTTCGTGTAATCCTTAGTCTTTTACACTAGAGTGATTTCCTGGGTTTGGCTGCTCCGAAGAGGTTTTACATTTAGAGAGTTTTCTAAATGGTTTTTCCTCTTCATAACCAAATTTCTGTGTTCTTTATTGTTTATTGCATATCTATATTTGGTTGATCATTATCTATTAGGTCAGATCTATTTCCGCATACTTTGTGTGAAACACCTATACAATCTGAATAGATGTTAATTGGAGACAATTAGGGTTTTTCAATTGGTATTAGAGCCGGTTCACTCTATGAAAGAATTATTTCCTGAGTGTGATCCGAGACTCTTTTTCAAATGTCTCATACTGTTGCACCTAACTCTCTTCCCGTCTTTGATGGAACGAATTATACGCTTTGAAAAATTCGTATGAGAGCATACTTTAAATCCATTAACATTTGGCATATTGTTGAAGTTGGATGAACTCATCC